>NW_017306825.1:213106-231655 GCF_000935625.1 Nanorana parkeri | reverse complement strand
ATATATATAATTTTTATTTTCTTCTTCTTTTTTTTCTTTTTTTTTTTTTTACAGTGTAGTGTCAGTTTATATCAAGCAGTCACTATGACTGCTTGATAAATTTAACTTTTTTTTAAGTTTTGGTCATTATTAGGCTGCTCCAAACTTAGGAACAGCTAATAATAACCTTAGAGACTGATCCTGACAGCATGTCAGAATCAGATCTCACTAAGGCCGGGTTCACACCTGGGCGTTTTACAGCGCTGATCGAAGCGCTGTAAAACGCTCAAACAGTGAAATCCCATACTTCCCTATGGGGATGGTTCCCACCTGGGCGTATTTCAGCCCGTGGAAACGCACTGAAAAATGCCCTACGCCCAAACAAGTACAGGAGCTTCTTTGGGGCAATTCTCCGCGTTTCCATTGGTATTCCCGAGTGTGGCATCAGGGTTAACAAAGCGGAAACCCCGAGCCACACTCGGGAATACAGCGTAGGACTTACCGCGATCCCCGCTGTGTCCTCCGGCGACTTCCGGGTTCTGTCCCTTGCGAGCAGCCATGTCGCAGGGGGGGCGGAGCCGGCGGGAAGTTTAAAAGTTTTTTAAAAAATAGAGAAAATAATAAAGGAAAATAAATAAATCATACCGCCAGTGAAACATGCGGAAAAAAACATGCCTATGATACGCCCAGGTGTGAACCCAGCCTAAAGGTTTTTGATCATGCTCAGACGATCAGAAGTGATACATTTCAGGCACAGAGATACATTGTAATATTCTTGTGCCTGAAATGTATCATAAACTTCGGGCCAGTCTATGGGGCTGTCAAAACTAATAGCAGAAAGGTGACTCACTCTGCTACCTCTCTGATATCTTCAGCTGTCAAATACTGGATCGCTATTTAGCGGACCCCTATTTGCATGTAACGGATTCATTCTTTCATTAATTAAAAAAAGAGGCTTTTACAAAAGCTTAACTATTTAATTAATGGATGCCTCAATACTGAGGCAATCTTTAATGACTGGTAACCGCTGAGAATCAGCAGTTACCGGCATTACAGAGCCTTAAATAACTGGTCACGTACAGTGTACAGGGCCAGTCATATAGGCACTTTGTGGCGGGACGTCTCTTTAACCATTTTTATCATTTTGGGATAGGGTCATGAGGGTTTGGAACTTCTGTCAAATGTTTTTTTTGGTGCTGGGGAGATTCTCCCTCTCTTTTTGTGACTGTTTGGAAATCCAGAATTTTACAGTTGTTGAAAATGTTTAATGGTGACAGCTGTTCACAATGTGATTTCTTTTCCATTGATATAGATTTAGGTCCCATTCACATGGGGCTTTAGGCTGCTGCTGGGGATTCCTGTGGCAAGAACCTACGGATTCTTGAGGCAGGAATCCCAGGTGGGTCTGTACAGATGTGGCTGCTGCACCATTCAAGTTAATGACCGGATGACAGCGGCCGCATCTGTCAGCAGCAACCCGCATGTAGTTGTTCATGGAATGATTACCTGCGGTTCAGTATAGATTATTGTCCCTGGACACAGAGACATTACCTCCAGGGGCAATCATCTATTCCTAACCGCAAGTAATCATTCCATAGATGATTACATGTGGATTGCTGCTGACAGATGCAGCCGCTGCCAGCCTGTCATTAACTTGAATGGGAACAGCAGCTGCACCTGGGATTCTCTCCGCAAGAATCTGTGGTTTTCTGCCGCAGAAATCCTCGGACGCAGCCCCATGTGTCTCCATTGGACAGGAATTGAAGGGAAATCTCAATTAAATACAGACTGCATTACCTTCTCTATCCAAAAGAAAAAAAGGGTTTAGCAATAGATATTTTGGGGTGTAATTTTCAATGCTTTCACCCAAGTTTCACCTTTTCAATTTACGTTTCACGTTCAATTCAAAAAATATATGTGAATGGATCCCTTTTTTAAATTGTAGGTCAGGAATATAAAAAAAAAAACAAGGAAGTTAGAAGCTCACTGGATTTCTGGCAGATTATTGGGTACAGATCATTCTGTACTTGTAACTTTTCAAAGGAATAAAGCGTGGAAATGCGCATATTACTTAGCTGTACTGAATGTTTTTATTTTATTTTTTTCTCAAAACATTCAATATAATGTTTGAGAACATGCATAACAAAGGACACGCAAGCTTGAATTTAAAGTAGATACTACATATAAAGAATAGATGTATCCTATTTCTTTAAATCAATGTTTGTGGCATTTCTGTATAGGGTGAAACAAGTGCTGACTGCCCAGGCCGAAGCTGAGAAAATCCGAAAAGTGGGAGAAGCTGAAGCATTGGTTATTGAAGCTATTGGTAAAGCAGAAGCTGAGAGGATGAAGCTGAAGGCTGGAGCTTACCAGAGTTATGGAGAGGCTGCTAAAATGGCCCTTGTTTTGGAGTGCCTGCCTGAGGTAATGGGTCACTACCGCAGCGCTAGGTTGGGTTTTTTCCTGGTTTTCCAACACGTCTGTTTAAATGTTTCTGTTCAGAACATCATATTATTTAAAGCCGTGTCAGTGAAATCATTTTTCAATATAAAGGTGTGACGGGCACCTCTTGTGGGCGATTACTTAACTTGTAAGCCTCCAAGTTCCTCCATTTATATCTTGATGCTCACACTGTTGATGTGGCGTACCTTTCCCCTTTGAAAGCGGTCAAGGCAGTTCCAAATTCCTGTTAGTCTTCATTTTATGAAAAGCTACATCTGGAATGAAAGAACTTCAGGGGAATTTTTTTTAGTTAACCCTTGCGTTGGGGCTACCCCCGCACTGCAAGGGTTAAGTGCTCATTTGTGCCTAGGTTAAAAAAAAAGTTATACTCACCTGAAGCTCTGAGCCAGCTTCTTATATCGGTCATTCCAGTGTCTCGCCCATTCCTCTGCAGCAGTCTATGGTCCCGTAAATCATTACATATACACTGAGGAAGATTCCGAAGTGTTGTGAAGGAAGAGAAGGGCTGGAGGGAACGTTGTGGCAGCTGGCCGGCTTGTCCGTAGACACCAGCAGGCATTTAACCCTTGCAGTGCGGGGGCAGTCCCACCGCAAGGGTTAATAAAAAGGGTTCCTGGAGATCTTTAAATCAAAACGGTATCACCAGGATCCACGTGGTTGTGCCTGTTACCTAGACTTTCTCATGTATATCTGAAGGGTCACCAGGGATGCTTTCCTTCCTATAATACCAGAATAACCCGCAGCCTCTTTCCACACCTCTTCCCCTTTGGAACATTCCCTTCTACACACTTCCAAACATTTCCCTGAGGATTTTATGAATTGAAATCTTGATTTTAGGGCTGCTAATTCAACCAGGCACATGGCTCAGCATCAACTGTAAAGTTTTCTATAGATGTCATACTTTTTCCTTTTAAAGGGTTTCATCTTCAGACTCTGTTATTTGTATCTCCAGATCGCTGCCAAAGTTTCTGCTCCTCTGGCCAAGGTGGAAGAGATTCTCATTCTTAGTGGTGATAACAGTAAAATAACCGGGGAATTGAACCGCCTGCTCGCAGAAGTCCCTGCTTCTGTTCAAGCACTCACTGGAGTAGATCTGACTAAGGTTAGTAGTGTGTACATGAGTGAAGTCTGCTGTATCTGCTTAATTAGACCCTGTCATCACTTCTTACTCTCCAAATGAAGATCACACAGAAATAGTATGTTTGAATCACATACTGAATCACATACTGTTCATGTTATGTTGTTACAAAATCCCTAGTTATGTATCTGTATCAGTTTAGCAATCTCCTGCACTGAAACAGTCCTGCTTCCACTGCACATGCACGGGTGTCCCCACAACAGCCATGCCCTGTATATCAAAGTGAGCTTTCTCCCTTCCTTGCAGCCATCTGCACTTCCAAAAGCCACCCTCTCACACTGTCTGCAAACACTGTCATCCTTGCATGTTATCACAGCTCTTCTAATGAACTATGCTCTCAAGACACGCTCATCTCTTCCTCCGTAGGCGGGAGTTCTGCTCTGTATTTAGTAGGCCTGCTGGATGCCAGTTATTACACAAAAGATGTTTGCACCCAGTTCCCTTTTAACAGTATTGCTCCCATAATGAACACACCTTCAGATCTTACAAATAGCCGTTAGTACTGTGCAGTAAATCTTCACTCTTGATGCCTGCTTGAGTCAACATATCCAGGACAGCTGATGGTAACATTAATTTATTACCTATTATCTGTTTTGTGCCTGCTTCATGTTTTTGACTTTTTTTTTCCTGAGTGTGATTTACAGTATAATAGTTTAACTGAAGTGGTACAAGGTGAACTATCTATGGATTAGTCGTACAGATGGCATTAATAATGCAAAGAAATGCTGTGTTGGAGAAAAGACATGGATCATGTGGCTAACCAATCAGTACTGGAGCTTCAGAGGTGTGGAAGGCCCCCAAAGTGCTGAAAATGCATCAGATGCCACCACACTTTGCACTTGTATTAATGGGTGGAATTCTTTAGTGTGTGTGTGTATCTAGTACTATTTGATTACATGCACACAGGCGTATGGAAATAGCAGCAACTAGCAGAAAGGTCCTACGTAAAAAGTGTTATCTGCACGCTGTACACGTGGCACGTTTATGTAACCTGCACATGCGTTAATACACCCCATTGGCCGCTGCTTGCCAACATGTCAATCTGAACGATGCAGTAGTATATGAATAGACCGACCGCACTATCCAGAGAATTCCAATATTTCAGACTTTATTGAAATTCACAGCAAATCCAGTATAACAGTGAATAAAAGTGTATAAAGCACCAAATGCCAGCACTGCACACCCCCAACCAACTACAACCTCTCACATGTTTCACCCGCAGGCTTATTCATAGAGGACCTCTAGACTTCCTATGAATAAGCCTGCGGTTGTAGTTGGTTGGGGGTGTGCAGTGCTGTGAATTTCAATAAAGTCCGAAATATTGGAATTCTCTGGATAGTGCGGTCTGTTCGTATACTACTACATTCCAAGGTGGAGGCGCACCTATTAGACCAGCACCTGGGGAGTCCTGATGGTGGCTAAGGAATTGGAGCGGTGAGATTTCCTTTTGGCTCTAAATCTGAACGCTGCGTAACCAGCAGTGCTTGCACCACCAATTACACACTTTTGATGTTTACATGTTGGCCCTGAATGAGTCTCATCAGCGACAGCGCATGTGCAGAATGAACCACCTTCAGTCATTCATGAATGACTAGCCGAGGTCATTGTGCTTATGTGCGGCTGCCAATGAATGACTCATTCAGAGGCGGCTCTAGGCCGTAGGCGAAAGTTAGGTGAAACTTGAACATGAGGCCCCACTCACAACCATAATAGAAAATTGATGGCTGTGTGGGGTTTTAGGAGGCTGTGGGTCTCAAGAAGCTGTGCTTTTTATTTTTTTCACTTTGTTTATTTTTTTGTTTTTAAAATGTTTGGTTTAACTTTTTGCATTTTTATTTTTAAATTAAATTTTTTTGTATTTTTAATTTTACTTTATTTAACTTTTATATTTTTTTGCATTTTTATTTTAGTTTAACTTTTTTTTTTTTTTTTTTTTTTTTAATTTCCGTTACCAATAGCAGGTGGGTTTTAGGAGGCTGTGGGTCTCAAGAAGCTGTGCTTTTTATTTTTTTCACTTTGTTTATTTTTTTGTTTTTAAAATGTTTGGTTTAACTTTTTGCATTTTTATTTTTAAATTAAATTTTTTTGTATTTTTAATTTTACTTTATTTAACTTTTATATTTTTTTGCATTTTTATTTTAGTTTAACTTTTTTTTTTTTTTTTCTTCTTTTAAATTGCAGTAGCCAATAGCAGGCTGGCTATTGCAGCAGCCCACTGCCTGCTGTCAATCAGCAGAGGAGGACCTGAAGGAGAAAGTTCTCCATCAAGTCCTCATTTGCTGATTGACAGCAGGCAGTGGGCGGGTGCAATAGCCAGCCTGTTATTGGCTACTTCAGTTTAAAAGAGCCAATAACAGGCTGGCTATTGCGGCCAGCTGCTGGAATGGGGATGATCGCGGCTGACTGCAGGACAGGAGCGCGGAGGGTTGAGTAGACGACAGATCACTGCAGCTGATTGCAGCCTGTAAGGAGAAATCTCCGACAGTCTGTGAGTCTGCAGCAGGGAGAGTTGTCTGCGGGGACGGTGCTTACGCCCACCCACCCAACAGCGCCCTTCAGAGGTGATAGGAGTCCATAATGCTGCTGAGCGCAGACTGCATTGGGAGCTCTGTCACATCCAAGCATGCATTGCAGCCGCCGAACATCTCATGATCATGGGAGTGAGCTTGGAGCGGTCACCACTTTACAACACACACAGGGACCATGGGGAACAAAAGTAGCCACCCTCCAGAGGTAAGGACAGTGTCAGCACCAATTCAGAGATGATTTGAGGATCTACAGCTGAGTGATGCACTAATGAGATACATTCTTCTTGCTAGTGAAGGTACTTGAATGCATTTTTAGGATTTAACTCCTGAGTTTAGTGTCACTTTAATCCATGCAGTTGACCATTGGTGATTCTACACTCACTTTTTTTAGATCATGAAAAACCATAGACCAAAATCAAGTGTATACAAGCGATCTATGCTTTTTTGGGTTTGAATTTGTTGCTGTAAGCTCAGGTTTCCTGTTTTATTCCCACAGATCCCTCTGATACAGAAAGCCACCGGCATCATGACATAAGATGGACAAGATGCCCAACCTCTGTTTACTTCAGTGAAATGCCTTCAAACGTGTCAGAACTTTTACACAGAAAAGACAATTTCAATTACATTTGAACTATCTGGTGCCTTACATTTCAGGACCAGAATAAAATGCCTCATATCATTTTTTGTGTTTAGTTGTCCTAAGTTGATTTCTTTTGTTTGGTAGTGACTTGATTTGTTTCTATAAATGCAATGTTTGCAAGGCAGACTTCTTAATTTGGCTGGAATTGCTGCCTCGGTGCCTTCAGGCTTTTCACCCTCTGGTGTATACTGTCAGTGCTGCCAAAATGCTGCTTTTCATTTCTAAATGCAAGGACTACAGCCGTTTTGATATGTAAGCTGTATATGGCACTGACCTATAATGCCTGCCACTAGAAGCGTTTGTGCGTCTCTTCATCAAAGCGACCCATGTATAATCACATCAAAAAGATCTGGCCTTGGCTACCGCTACTTAGCATCCTACTGAGAATCTATGCAGGTGACTAAATATTGTGCTTCAGTAGCTTGAAGTGCTCATTGTCAGTGCATTTTGTTAAGTATATATCACTTGTAGCATGGGCCTAGTCAAACACGATGACACTGCTTATTGCTGGTGCTCATACTCTTTCTCATGCCTCAAAAGCCTTCACTTCCTGGAAATACACCTTACTATTGCCTCTTTAGATACATTAGCTATGTTTTTATTACGCAGCGTTTTCAATTTCCCTGAATTCTCCTTTAAAAGCATTTAACTTGTGAAATAGATGTGCCCTATTATATACCCAGTAATTTTAAAGCTATATATGCGTATATGTGATACTTGTACATTATAGAACAACTTTTTACTGTAAGGAAAGTTCATAATTATCAGAAATGTCATTACTTTTTTTTTAGTTCTTCTCTAAAAGTAAAGATACTGAATAATTGGAAGGGCAATTTTACCTTTTAAGAATATTGCTATTCTTTTTTCATACATTTTTTATAAAGCCTTTCATTTTATTTCAAAATCCATTTTCAGAGTCTCCAGCTTTCCATGCCAAGATTGAAATAATTTGGGTTCATTCACACTGTAAAATGTTTCTAAATATATTTTACTTTGGCCCTGCTATACCTGCCATTTCTCTTGGTTTATAGTCTGTGTGGGTGGTGGGGCTTGTTTTAAAGTGTCAGAAGGTAGTATTGTCACACAACATTTTTAGGAGCCTGAAAGTAAGTCATTTGGTTACAAAGAGGACAACACGGATTGGCTGGAAATAATCTTCCAGCAGACCGTAATAGATGGGCATTGTGTGGAGTCTCACAGATCAGTTGTCACCCATATTTCAAGGTAACACAATCTGGGCTGATTTATGTTGGCAATGTTTTGTTTTCAACAGTTACGCTTATTCCAAATAGGCACACCGTTTGCTGCGCCTGTAGTTTTTTCTGCATTTTTCATAAAGTTAAAAAGTCTAAGACATCATTTCTGTTATTTTTATATTGTATCCTCATATAGTTTAAAGAAGGACATCTAGTGTTTATTTGTATCCTGTAAGATCCATTTTATTTGAAGGTGATGTTGCACTTGAATTAGGGATATTGTTTAATATACAACATGCTACATAGTAGATGTGTATGGGGGGCTTCTTAGTCCAGGTGATGCCTTAGATCTAAATCGGTCTTCCTGTAACACAGATTTTTATCTGTTTTGTAGTTTTAGGCAAACTTGCCCTACGGAAACCTTTAATTTCTATGTTGTTCAGTTTACTGATGAAAACCTTTAGAAAAAATGTAATAATGATTGACTTTTTAAGGGAACCTATTTCGTTATTGCATTTTCCTCATTAAAATGTGAGTTTGTTTTATTTTTAACATCTGTAAATCTGAATGAACATCTGTATTTCACATTTACCATGTCACTAACAGCTGCTGGTGCAACTGTAGACACTACTTTCATCACAATGCTCCATTGAGAGGGTCTCCTTATTGACATAAACCAGTGGACTAAAGTAGATAACTAATTGTTTCTGTCTCCAAAACCTATTGGCACTGCTGTGCTGTCAGGATAGAAAGTAGATGTATCTTAGATGTTACAATGCAGCATTGACTGGTATGCCTCAATCTGTTTCTGGGGTAAGGAGTATGGCCACCCAAAGGCACTACTGAATGTGTTGGTGCAACCTAAGAATATTGGGTTTCATGAAGGAGACATGGGAAATCTGTAACGATGATGGGGAAGCCTTTCTTTAAAACCTGTGCCACATACTATTTCCTGGATTCAGAGCTATGATTTACTTCAAATGGCAGGAAAAGGAAGAAAGTGAAAAAGAGTAAATGGCCATAAAGAAAACATATGAACCCAAATGGGACAGTCAGCCACATTAATGTTCATTGGAGGCTTTCCATGATCCACATTTAAGCTTACAAAACGTTCACACATATGTATCCTGAAGCCCAAGCACCGGACTGCATGTATGTAAATTAAAACATGTCACTTTATTAATAAAAATCACTTGTATCTAAGATACTAATGTAGAGGACCGCTAATTATACAAATGAAATACAACAAACATAGACGTGGCTAAAAATTCTACCAAAAATGTGCATTGTGTCCTATCTTTGTACATAAACAATTAAAACCAATAGTACTGAAGCCAGGAAATGCTCACAAAACCTATAAATAATAGAAATGTGTCATGATACAATTGCAGTACAGGAGTCCACACTTTAGCCACCATTGTAGGGAAAACAGTGGAGATGGTTTTCTAAAGTACACATAAATCCAGTGAGAAAATGTCCGTATCTTGTACAATTCACTGTGTGACTTTGGTTATATTAAATCCTCATGATAAATCTTTGTGTCAGGCAAATCCTTTCATAGTATATATTTCAGTATAAATTAGTTCTTTAAATGCCAAATCATAACCCCAAAAATACAGAACTATTGTCCCAAACAATGTGTCATGTACTATATTCTCATACTTCATAATTTGCTGTCATCTAACAATGTAGGTCTTTCCAATTTAAGACAACTGTGCAAATGAGGCCCAACAACATTCTAGTACTAATGCACAATATTCTGTACCAATATCACAATCTGTAGCATCTAGGATGATCCAATCACAGTCCAAACCATTGGAGACTTGCTAATTGGTTCCTCAAGCTAGGTGATGGTCACTGTGGATACCTGGATACTAAAAGGGGGGAGGGGGGGCATTGAAGTAGGCCAAATGTGTTGCTAAAATATGTCTGTCTTGACATAGATGGAGTCTGGTGGCTTGAGTGTGTGTGTGTATTTGACATTGTTGAGAATTCAGAATGCATTTGAGGGAATGTTTTGTACCTTAAGCTTTTACTTCCCAGGATTAGTATGTGGCAGCTGAGTCAGGGACTGCCTGTTTCTGTGAGAGCCCAATGATGCTGAGACAGAATCTCTTTAAGCTGCAGATAGGGCAATCATAGATGAAAAGGTACACCCTACACGTCCCTTCTCCCTGATCCTTACATCAGGACAGATTGTGATAAGCCTTGATCCTTACATCAGGACAGATTGCCTTCCACATTCCTTACATCAGGACAGATCGTCTTCCCCAATCCTTTTTTTTTTTTTTTTGCTTTCCAGATCCTTATTCAAGAACCAGGTCCAGTGGCAAAATCAGCCATGCACACTACACGTGTACTTAAAGCTGAAGGAATAGGGCAGGTTGTGTCTGTAAACATTGTGAATGTAGCGTAAAGCTGACTTTTAGCGTGTTGTGGTTATCCTGCTTCTTAAAAATGTAGCCTAGTAGTAGGCTGTGCTGCAGTCAGTCACATGACACTGCAAGATTTGCTCTGCAATAAGCTCAATAGCCATACCACAGAGAGGTACTATGCAGGCATTTATGGGCAGAGGGAGATGTGCTGATGGGTTCCTTCTTCATTGCACATTCAGAGCCATGGTGGCAGAATCTGACATTTTTGCTGTCCTGTTACCACTATTGAGGTTGAGATCTAGCGCCAGATATATCAACAATGCTGACCGCAGAGCAATAATGTAAGAGGTAAGGATAACTAAAAAACAGAATGCCTTGACATCCACTTTAAACAAAATGCTGGCTATCCTTGCTTCGTTTTTTGGCAAAGAGAAAATAGAGAATATTAATAGCTCTGCTGTTGCTTTCTTTGTCTACATTTACAGATGGCATATAGAACCCTATGCTCTATATCTTCTTCATAGTAACAGTTAAATAACCGCTCTTTGTTCTGAGAGTAGTACTCAGTATCATAGATGTGAATGTACACATTTTTTGTGTTCTATATATCCTCCGAGCAAGGTTTGCTTGGAATATGTGAATTTTGTTTTTAAACCGTGACTTCCCTAAACATTTTGGACTTGGTAGATCTATATGTAAGACGAATCTCTCAAGTTGTGTGACACCTTTTCCCCCGAGTTTCTGTTACAGTAGTTTCTTGTGTTGTCTCTTATTGAGGAGGAACGCCCAGCAGTTGGTGACTAGCAGCTTTGTACGGTGCGTTTTTATATTTTTAGACCCTATTTTTTATAGTCTACAAGTTTATAACTTTGTCAAGAAATTTGGGATGGATGAAATCAATTTAAACTTTCTACAATGCACATATTCCACTTTACTGTAACCAGATCAGTGGAAGATTCTTTGTTGCATCGGGTCACTGTGCTTTGTGGATTGTTATTGATTTTTAACTGCCTTTTACAGAGATTGTACAGGAAAATGTTCAAATCTGTTCCCTGATGGAGCTCATTAATCACCACAGGAGATGGCAGTGTGAAGCCTGAACCCTTATCTGGAATCATCCTGCTAAGATGGTTTGCTCATTAGGGGATGTGCTGCAACAGACATTTATAGAACTGAATATTTATGCATAGCACTACTTCCAACAACCATTTCAGGACTGTGTATTTTCAGGTAGGGGCTCAAACCCAACACAGTCCATGGTTCAAGCTTAAACGTTTATTGCTCGACATGAGTGAGTAAGGCAGTTTTACCACTCTCCAGGAGAACCTCTTTAAGCACACCTGCCAGGTCAGAAATATGGAAGCTGCCATTGCAAACTTGCTTTTCAAGGTGCCAATCTTCAAACCTATAATCCTACCTTAGTTGCTTAGCCATTGGACCAGGGCAGAGGTAGGCAACCTCAGAACTCCCGCCATGGTGAAACTGCAATCCATCATGCCTATGTCTCTGGGAGCCATGCCTCTGGCTGTTTGTATTGCAATGCCTTGTTGGATTTGTAGTTGCTTGCCTACCCCTGGCCTAGAACAAGATTGCATCGACTCCTGACATTCATATGATTGTTCCCGGTTAGTGTCTCACCGGGAACAATCTACACAAGTAGTAATACAAGGATGACCGCCCTGGAGCATGCTCCTTTAAAAACAAGACAGCAGTGGTGGTTACTGTTTTTTTATGACCTGGCAATTTCTGCTTTAAAAGCACCGATTTTTGCATGGGGTCTAGTGAACCACATGCTTTCATCAGATGTGAGAAGAAAAGTTGGTCCTAACAACTTTTACTGAAAGCCCCATGAGTACAGCAGAGATTGTTATTCTCCTGTGGTATGATACAAAGCCTTGGTGGTGTTCATTGTTGGGCGGCTTTCATTTCACAACTGCAGACATTTCCAACCACTGGCCCCGTCCCGGAAAGTTTTTTCATGCATTTCTTTCAAAGTTCTTTTCCTGTTTCTCATTGTCTCTGTGGGTCAATGTGGTCTGCCTTGTGAATTCAACATATGTATTTTATTTTCAGTTGGACTAGATTTCTACTCCTTTTATACTAATGTTGTAAGAATGTTTGTGTAGGCGTTTGTAGCACAAATGTCCCTTCTTAGAACCATTCTGTGTTACCAAACATTGTTCTATAGGGTCTATCTTTTCTCGGTTGTTTAGTTCCAAATATTTGGTGGCATTTTCTACCACAAAATGTATTTTTAAAGAAGACTTTTATCTTTTCATTGTTTAATATGATATTCTGTTTTTAGCTGTTCCTATGAAGGGTGCCATGGTTTAGAATGTTGCATATCTTGAAGAACTACTAGCTCTTGAGTATAGGTCTGGGCCTTTCTCCGTATTGCAGATAGGCGGTAGGTTATAGTCTGCAGAAGATAGAGGAACAGTAACATTGGTCATAGCTGTTTCTACATTTGTATGGTTTGAAGGTTTTAATTCATGCATTCATAACTCGATTCCAAGCTCCAATCCTCAGGGACTGCCAATGCCAGCTGCACTTTGAGATGTGTGTGGCGGTGTCTATGTTTGATGTTTGATTTGATATGGTAAGTTCACATGATTACACATATTTAATGCATGACATTTTCTTGTTTGATGGTCCCTTACAAACATACAAGTCCAGTTGTGCACACACAGTGCTTTGTATTTTATGTAGTCGGAAACAGTTATGCATGATAATTCACTTTTCTGATTTAAGGGTTCACCTCACCACTACTGCATGGCCACTGATATACGTTGTAAGGGAACTGGTGCAATGTACTTTTTTTTATTCTCAACTTAAATAAATGCACCCTTACTATCTCACCTTTAATTCGGTGTATAGAGCTGGAACATATGCAGTGTGGGAGGTACTGGAGGACTAGAGTTGGAATATGTCCATTTTTAAAATGCCCCAACCAATAACCGGATGGTATTCTTACCAGGCCATTCACTATAGTACAGAGAGCACTGAAACAATGTAGCAAACGCAGACCAAACCACTCCTATAGGGAGGAATATGTGAAAGGGATCCTATCAAAGTAACACCGGTTGTTTTACATGAAGGATTTGTTTTATTTACTATAGTATGTTCACTGGTCCTGATCTCCTAGCATCCAGTAAAGAACCACGGAGAGCAGGACAGATCACTAGCTGGGTCTTATAGCTAATATCTTTCATGTTTTATGTTTGGTTATGCCCTATAAAAGGTTGGATTTTTGTATATGTATAAAATAATTTGCTATATTAGAATATTTGTAGCAGTTTTAAGTTTTAGTTTAATATTTTTAACTGTAAACCAATGATATGGTTCCTGAATCAAAAAACAAGTAATGCCGGACTTCTTGACAAAACAATTCTGATGGGGCATTATGTTCACTTTCAGCTACAGGCCAAAAACACTAGTTTTACATTGAGCGTAACCTGACGTTTGTACCTCATAAAAAGTGGCCATTTTTCATTAAAGATTATCCGGGAACTTATTTTGCTGTTCTGGGACTTGACCACAGAGTAGACTTGCAAGTAGCCAGTGTACTGAAAGCGTATTTAAAACTAAAATTTGATATATTGCAGTTCACCAATCCTTAGATGTGTCTGCATTAGTTTTCATATTTCAAGATAAGATCCATTAATTTCCCACCAGAGCATTGTGCTAAGGCAAAACTATTGATCTTTCTAGAAACGTGTCATCCTTGTCACTTCCTGTGAACTGAAAAGAAAAGCACAGACACCCTAATCTATTTTGTGTAACCTGCTCATCTCAATCCACCATGTCATTGAGATGAGCAGTGTTTGAAGTCCAGCTTGTGTGACAACTATGGCTCCCTCTATAGATGCAATAGAGAAGTGAAAGTAGCCACCCCTAGGGCAGGAAGTGTGGTGTTTCCTGGATCACCAGCTGAAAAAAAAAAAGAAGAAATCTAATGTAGCCACCTGATCTAAGGACTGGTGAGCTCCCACATATTACATTTTGGTTTTTGAGTATACGTACGCTTTGATTTAAACTCTCATGCAAAAAGAGTACATCCTTGGACCCTACCAAATGGTTTGAAATACTGGCATGGATGTGTAAAGCTTTTCAGAACTATGGAGGTGATCTGTGCCATAACAACATCCTAGAAGCTCAGCTATGACATTATTGGTGTTACAGGCACTTGTAAACACGGGTATGTCTTTAGTGCCACCCCTAATATGTTTGTACATCTAAATAGAACTCTGATCGGAAGAAATCATATTTGATGTTTCTCAGACTATTGTTAGCCTTTCAGAAATGTAGTTATCGCCTATTTAGTGGAAGGAGTCAACTTCGTGACCTTTTATTCAGTAGAATAGCCTGGAAGTGTAGGTCATAGTGTGCACTAATGTAGCAATTGAACCAATCCATATTTATGTTCCCCAAGATGTCCGTTTGGGTTTGTCATTCATTTTTTATTTGGTGCTTAATAACAAAGTATTAAAGGGTCAGTCCACCCAAATCTATTTTTTAGATGTTGGAGAATTAATTCACCAAATGGCTTCTCATATCTCTGAGACTCCATTAAGATCTCTGTGTGCTCCTAGGTATCCACACATGTTTCGGCTATTATGCAGAGGTTCACTTTCTTCGTTGAATGTATATTATGGATAAAAGGGGAGCAGTGGGAACATGCCCAGAGGTTGGCAGACATACCAAATAAATTTAAGTTGGCTAGGAATACAACCTGGAACTAGGGTGGAGAGAACTTAATGGTACCTGCAGGATAGAAGTAATCAATGTGGGATTCGGCACTACACGTATAACGGAAATGTCTTTTTTGGCTGAGCTGACCCTTTGAGATATGTCACGTAGGCTGAGCTGACCCTTTGCAATATGTCATGTAAGCTGAGCTGACCCTTTGAGATATGTCACGTAGGCTGAGCTGACCCTTTGCAATATGTCATGTAGGCTGAGCTGACACTTTGAGATATGTCATGTAGGCTGAGCTGACCCTTTGCGATATGCCATGTAGGCTGAGCTGACCCTTTGCGATATGCCATGTAGGCTGAGCTGACCCTTTGAGATATGTCATGTAGGCTGAGCTGACCCTTTGCTATGTTGTCATGTAGGCTGATCTGACCCATTGAGATATGTCATGTAGGCTGAGCTGACCCATTGAGATATGTCATGTAGGCTGAGCTGACCCATTGAGATATGTCATGTAGGCTGAGCTGACCCATTGAAATATGTCATGTAGGCTGAGCTGACCCTTTGCGATATGTCATGTAATTACATTTTAAGGTTGTATATTTTTAGCCATACTTATTCATAATGGTGTTTTGCTCGCCAGTTAATCACATGGCCCATACCGTGCCTTAGCACCCTTTCAGTTTATTATTTTGTTAGTTCTGGTCCAGTCCTCCATTAATTTCAATGTAAATACCTTAAACTGGAATTCTAAATTTTATACGGGGTCAGTGATTGGGTATTTTTTTTTCTTCGGTTATCAAATTGAAAACAGAGAATGTAAACAAGTCATCCATTAATGCCACATTATTCCCTTTCCCAGGTCAATTTCACACAGCACTATTGTATGGATTCTCAGAATGGCCGATAACAGAGTTACAGTACATACATTAGGTCACCACGAACATGTCTAGCAATGTACATAAACCTTATGTATACATTATGTAGTTTGTTCAGGCTGGCAAATTATGAATGTCCTATGGTGGGGTAGGGGGTTCTGAGATTGTCATGTGACCTCAGGGAAAAAGGATTCTGGGTAGCCTGATCAGACAGAACAGATATATATGTGATCCCTTGTATAATATGTAGGCTGATATTCGATGACTGTTATGTGATTTCACATTATATGCATGTAAATTGTATGCACTGCATACACCATATGACTTGTATTGTTTCTATTGTGATTTAAGTGTTTCATACATATATAATAAAAAAATACCACGCTACTGAGATGTGTGTTTTTACTTTACAAAAATAAACCTGTTCTGTAAGAATGTGCATTTGCTTTTGGATGTGTCATTTAAGGAGCCACAATGATTAGAATACAAATAAAAAGCCTCCCAATCTCCGTTCCACCCTCTTTGGATCCTGTAGAAAGCAACCTTGCCTAAATGTATTCTATAGGAAATGTAAACTTTCACTGAAGTTTCAGTGCTCATGCACTAACAAGGAGCATGCTGATGGGAAGAGAGCAGAGAGATGAGCTCATCAGTGTGCTACTTCATTGTCCATTCACAAGCTAGGGAGGGGGCAAGACCTGTAAGTGTTAAAGTATATGCGTAATGTGCTTACTAAACTGTGTGAAAGACCCCCCTAGTGTTTGTTTTATATGTTTTATAGGTGCAACAATACCTCTTGGTATTCTTCCAATCTTCTGAGCTCATAACTTCCTGTGCTCTCTGCGGGCACAGGTCTGAGTTATTTGTAATCCATCAGAAATGAAGTAGGTAGGGGGGCTGACGCCAAATCCTTTTGAATTTCAGAGCCAAACGCTGGTCACCTGTCCTGCCAGTCAGGGCTGTGCTGTGACAGAGGTGTGTAACACTCAGTACTGGATAGACAGACTATACAATACAAATCCTTTGGCAGAAAAAACAGCTCCTTTGTATGTATTATACCTTTTAACTTGACATATACTCTAAGGCCCTCCACGGTGGTGGGGAAGTTGTAGCACTTTGGCTTTTATTTGCAACCTTCCTGGACAGGAAATGATAGACAGTCACTCCAAATTGCAACAAAACATTTTTTTATTCCTTTCCAGGAATTCCATAATAGAAGTATACTGTCCTCTACAGGAGGTTTAGGACAATGGCAAACAGAAAAAGTGTAACCCAGCCCCCATACAACCCTTCTTTTTCCTGGTTCAGACTCATGACACAGCTCCAGGTGTGACCTTGCCTCTGGTTACTTACTTTGTAAATTCAATTGAGCTGAAGTACCAGGAGTACTGATTGCACTATATTGGGCACCTTTTCAAATTTCCCATCACCACCTATCTTAGAGTAGCACAATTCATGCTCTTTCTTACCTTGAGAGTTCTACTCTGGACCTCATTGTCTTCCTTAGAGACAAAGCATTGGCTTCTGGCTCTTGTCAGCCAGTGGTCTCTATGCCAAAGGAAGAGGTTCATACACTTCTGCTTCTTGTCTTCTGCATGGCAGGCACATATTAATGTTGGAGGGCTCTGGGCTCTCCTAGATTGTCAACAGGCAGAACACGCTGGAATTCCGCTAAAGATGCCCCCTGTTAGAGATAGTATGTCCAGAGACCTTTGTGTGACCTGAACATCTGAAGGTGGGTCTTCCTCCCGTGCCTGATCCGTAGCCTCTTGATGAAGTTCTCCAAATCCCTTCCTCAGTCATGTCCTTAACCATGTGAATGTTCTTATAGCACTGTGGCTCCAGGAGTTTCTTAGAACCATGTTCTCTGCTCAATATTAGACAGGTCCTGCAGAATTCCTCTCAGACCCCAGTGACAATTTCGGGTGTTTAATGTGGATGTTTTTGTCCACGCTTTTTTGTTTTCTTGTGTCACCGTGTACCAGTGTTGGGTTGGAGTATACTTTTCAACCCTGCCTGTCTATGTACCTCTCATGCATCCTACCCCCTTTTTTTCAGTCAGTCTGACTTCATGGTTGGTTCCCTCGCTTGAGTTCTGTACAAGTCTCAGGGGTCACTTAGCCATCCTTATGAAATATTATGCCCACATCTGTTGGCACTGTCCAGTTAGATGTTGCCAACCCAATCTTTCAGATCCTTTGAAAACCCTTTCACAAATTTCCTGTAGCGTGCCTCCTAGGCATCACATTTCTGAATTCCAGAAATGCCACAGGCTGATCTGACTTTGGATCTTGGCAGCCAAACAAGTAAACAGCAGCCAAACAGAGAACTCTTGTTACAATCAAAGAGATTAAAAACAGGTTTCTTTCCCTTATTATCAGAGTTACTGAAACAATAAAACGGTTTGGCAGTCTTGGGTTAAATTGATTCCATAATCTTGGCCTCTCGCAACTTATTTCTCTCTAATAGTCCCATGACGCTCTCTATTTATATATCTAGGATTTCACTCACCATTCCACTTATTAGAACATGAGAGCTCTACCTACAGGCGTTACTGTTTTTGTTCGCTCATCTATCCTTTGGTATTTTTTTTGTACATATTGCATAACTATTACCTGACCACAAGGCAATTTCTCACTAATAAATTGCCTCATCTA
>NW_017306825.1:210053-213084 GCF_000935625.1 Nanorana parkeri | reverse complement strand
AATACCTTTAGCTTTGATTACGGCAAGCATTCGCCGTGGCATTGTTTCCAAAAGATTATACAATGTCACAACATTTATTTGCATCCAGATTTGCATGAATTTCTCATTGGGGTTAAGGTCTGGACTCTGGGGTGGCCAATCCATGTGTGAAAATTATGTCTCATGCTCCCTGAACCACTCTTTCACAATTTGAGCCCGATGAATCCTGACATTGTCATCTTTTGAATATGCCCATGTCATCAAGGCAGAAAAAAATCAATTGATGGAAAAACCTGGTCATTAAGTATACTCAGGTAGGGAGCTGACCTTATTTCTTGGCACATAATACTGCTGAACCTAGAGCTGACAACCTGCAGCAACCCCTATAGCTCTCACCTATTTGTTTAGTGAAATCCAGGTGGTGACTTTTTGTTGGCCTGGCACCGTATTATTAAAGATATACATGTGTTTCCTAAAAGAATACAGGAAGTAGGAGGGGCAGCTAGCTCCGCACTTCCTTTCATCTCCTGGGCAATAACTGAGAGCATAGTGGGTCTTGTGACTGTTGGCCACCCTATAGCATTGAGTTCCACTAGTGTTCAGTTCAGGCATGCACAGATGAAAGACTATAACAACGGTGACAGGCTGCGGGGAGAACATCTGCATGTCCACAGGAAGTGTGCTGCGGTATAATCCACCAACACTTCCTGCACAGTGCATTGAACTGGGATTACAAGAGCCTGCCCACATGCTCTTCCCCATAACCCATCCTTTCAACCCTCATCTTAGTCTTTTACTGCTGGAGAGGGAAGCGATAGCCTTCCCTTCATTGGACAGGTGAGTGGGTTGCCACTTCCAATGGCTTTAGAGGCCTTTACAGTTTACATCTAGCCAAATGGCTCATTAACATTTAGCAAAGCATTCATCTAGATTCCTGATTATAGTAGCCTACACTGCAATGCTACTGCGCTCGCCAGCATTGTAACAACCTGCACTATTACACTCACAAAAACTGCAATGACTTGCAATTTTGCACTCGCCAACACCACAATGACGCACTCTTTTCCACTTGCCATCACTGTGATAATGCACACTTCACACTATACATGCAAGCATTTCTGCACTGGCTTACACTACAGCTACGCCCACTTTTACACTTTCCGATACCACACCAATGCATGCGTCTGCACTTGCTGATACCACACCAACGTGCCCTTTTGCACTTGCCAATAACGCAAGGTAGCACACTTTTGCACGTGCTGACACTGCAAAGGAATTTGCTTTTTTTATTCGCCACTACTGCAATGCCAATGCATTCCTGCACAACTTGCCAACAGGGCAATAACACTTTTGCCAACTTTCTAACTATACACATTTTGGCATTCGCCAACACGCATGTCCGAATTCATCCAATGGCACACACTTCTGCACTTGCCGACACTGCACTGGTGAACACTTTTGCATTCGCTGATACCACATCATTGCACATTTCTGCACTAACCGGTATCCACTTTTGCACTTGTCAACAATGTACACTTCTGCATTCGCCAACAACCCTGCACCCCATGCATTTCTGCACTCATTGGCACCACACCTCTGTACAGTTCTGCAATAGCCAACACTGCACCTACATGCACATTTTGCACTTGTCAACATCAGAACAATGTGCTTTTCTGCACTCTCCAACACTTCGCCAACACTCACTTTTGCACTTGTCAATACCGCAGCAGCGCACACTTCTCCAGTTACCGCAACACACTTTTGCACTTACCAACACTGAACTAACATGCACTTTTGCACTCGGCATTACTGCAATGAAACAAAATTTTGCAACTGCCAACACCGGGAGGACAAGCACTTCTGCATGTGCCACCATTGCACATTCTTGCGTGTCTGCACTACTACTGCCTACAACACAGCTACACTCACTTGCCAAAAAAAACACAACAAAAACTAACCTTTCTGTACTTTGCAACACCACAAGGTTGTGCAGTAATGCACTCGCCCAAAGCTTAATGACATGCACTTTTGCACTCACCAATACAGGAATGATGTTTATTTTGCACTCATCATCTCCAACGCACACGATACATCACCTGCGTTTATTTCTGCACTTGTTAACACCGCAAGTACATGCACTCCTGTACATGCCAAACCCCTCTTTTCTGCATTTGCCAACACTGCAACTATGTGCATTTTGGCGCATACCAACACATTCCACGACACACACTTTTGCACTCGCCAACAACGACACTTCTGCATTCATCCCGTTCAATGAACAGGGACACATTCTCCAATAACCTAATAAAAAATAAAACTTTATGCATCTAAAAATGATTTGTAATACTGGCTATGTGCAGTAGAGGTCACTTTAAGCCAATATACTTCTATGGCAGGGAAATTCTTGCCTCAACACATGTATTCTAAGCAGCCTCCATACAGAAATAACTTGCTGATCAGGTTTGCCGCTTCACTTGATTTCTAAAAGAATTTACAGAAATTTGTATAATATGATATCTAAAAAAATTGTGAAGAGGTGGAAGCTTGTAATATGAGTCTTTATATAGGCTGCTATGATATTGTGGCATACTCTGCCTGCAATCTGTATTGTTACATTCTAACTTGTTTACTTTAAACTAGTGTTTTCAACAGAACGGATTAACCTTATTTACATTGAACCTTATGGGGAAATTTGATTTGATTCGCAACCATTTCGGTTTGCGACCTGAATCAAGTTTGTGAACTGAGGTACCACTGTATTTCTAAATTTTATATAAATAAGATCCTCCTAGCTTGTTCAAACCTGGGCGTTTTACAGCGCATAGGAACGCGCTGTAAAACGCCATACGCCCAAAGATGTACAGGAGCTTCTTTGGGGCGTATCTGTCGTGCGTATCCATTAGAATACAGCCCGATAGCCCTCGAAAATGTGCATTTGTCGCGCGTTTCTTTTACCGGCAAACACGCATGTTCCGTACGCCTAGGTGTGAACCCAGCGTTAAAGCTGTGTTCAGTCCAGAAACACAACCCCCCGCCTCAAACCAATCCCCCC
>NW_017306825.1:205848-208819 GCF_000935625.1 Nanorana parkeri | reverse complement strand
CAATCCCCCCTCTAGCTAATTAAAACTGTATTTCTAAACTTTATATAAATAGGACCCTTAAAGCTGTGTTCAGTCCAGAAACACAACCCCCTGCCTCTCAAACCAATCCACCCTCTAGCTAATTACTGCAGGAATTAAAAAAAAATTCTAATCTAAATGCCCCAAATCTGTGGTCACATGACATGATGGTTGCTGAGTCTTCCCTGCTGCAGCGTGGGAAGGTCATTCTTCAGATGCCCATGTTGCTGGATGTTGACGTGGACACTTCCGTTGACTGTCCATTAATGATATCCTTACAGACTTTAAAGATTCCACAGCCATGTGCTGATGTTGTCGGCAACAAGACCAGTTGCCAGGGCCCGCTGCCCAGCTCTGGTGATCTGTCCCCACTAGCAGAAGAGTCCTTTTAGTATACATAAAAACGTGCGTTGTTTGCATGCACTATAATTCCATGTGACAATACTGACTTCATGCCTACATGTGATCATTGTCCATGTCCATTGTCCAGGGTTGTTCGCTTTCATTTTTAATGGACCCCAAATGCACCCCCATGCAGTAAACAATGGACCTCAACACATAATACATTTCTGAAAACATATGCAATGTGAGGAACTAAAGGAAACAAATTGTCACAGGGTCCACAACATACGTCACTGCATAAAACAATGTGCATGGACTTAAAAAAGACTAGGTAGTGAAATCTTCAAGGCCGGAAACCATGGAAAGTATGTTTCACGTTAAAGCTGCTGGTTGGAACTAACTTAATTCCAAAGTTACCTATAGACCTGAGATAGTGAATAGACATAACCATGCATACTTAGGCCTGCAGAGATACCCCTGGCACTGGCTTATCTCTCATTAAGATGTCTGGAGACAAACAATTCATACAGTAAAATAGATATAGGACCTGCCAGATTACGCAAAGGATATTTTACATCAGCAAGTATTTTCAAACTTTGTCCCTTGCATTGGATTCTTGTTTTTACTGGGGCTAGAGAGCTCACTATATCTTGGCAACACAGGCTTCACCATGTTGGTTGACTTAGGAGTCACTTTCAATAATATGGAACTCTGCAGTCATTGTTATGGTGTATATACTGTCAGGGTCGGTGCTAGGATTTGTGCCTACACAGGCAAGGTGCATTTTTGCGCCCCCCTCCCCGACCCCGACACCCTGTAAAAACTTGTACTTGTCAAAATGCCCCGATGTTTGCACTATGTTTTTTTTTTTCACTTACCTTCGGTGCAAGAGAGCAGCGGCGAGTCAGCGCTGGTCCGGTGGGAGGAGCTCCAGGTGGGGTCCTAATTTAGCTGGCCGGCGACTGGCTGAGGTGCCACGCGTGTCGGGATGCCCTGTTTTTTCCGCCCTCACCCTGCAGCGCCGTAAGGCGGCCGCCTGACTTGCATTGCGGTAGCGCCGGGCCTGTATACTGTATGTGCTTCACATTCAGGGTAGCTTTTCTTTTAAAGCAGACCATGCACTAAGTGCTTGTTCACACCATGTCCTTTACCAGGTCTGGATGTGTTTCTGAAAACACGGTGCAGTGCGTTTTTGATGTGTTTTTTTACACGTTCAGATCATGCGTTCCAGTGCATTTTGTAATTTTTTTTTAAAGCTTCAATGGGCTTTCAGGTGCAGTCCAGTGTGTTTGCATGCATTTTTGATGTGTTTACATATGTTTTGGTGCATTCCAGACCAGATAAAATAGTATTTCTTGTATAGTATACAGGTGAAACTCGAATAATTAGAATATCGTGCAAAGTTCATTTATTTTACTAGAGCAACTTAAAAGGTGAAACTAATATATGAGATAGACTCATTACATGCAAAGCAAGATAGTTCAAGCCGTGATTTGTCATAATTGTGATGATTATGGCTTACAGCTCATGAAAACCCCAAGAACCCCAAATCCACAACCTCAAAAAAGTAGATTATTACATGCAATCAATAAAACAAGGATTGTACATAGAACAATATCGGACCTCTGAAAAGTACAAGCATGCATATGTACTCAGTACTTGGTTTGGGCCCCTTTTGCAGCACTTACTGCACTTACTTTTGCATGATATTCTAATTATTCGAGTTTCACCTGTATATAAGGGAACTCCTGGATTTTTTATCCAGGTCATAACACACATTTCCGATGAGCCATGGCTGTCATGGACCTACCCTCTATAGGGACATCATGAAACCTGGGCCCGGGTCACAGAAAGTACCACCCAGTGCCTAGGAAAGACCCATTACATCACTGGACCAGCCAAAGGGTTGCTCAAAAGAGGCATCTATGGGATGTTTTTATTTGTGACACTACAATGCACCAAAAAACATCTAAAGATGCCTATACTTTAGATCCCAGGTACCCAACCTGCAGCCCTTTGACACGTCCTGCAAAGCCCTTGGATTGGTGATTATTCTAGTCAGTAAAGGAAAATATTTTTTAGACAGGCTTCTAGTAGGAAAGTTGTTTATTTGTTTTACAGTATCCTTTATCCTTGTTCCTGTTCTGTCTATCCCTCTTCTCTTTTTATGTTTTTTTGTTTTACTATAATCTTTTATAATTGATCTTGCAGTATCAAATGAAGCACAAGCATATTTTAGGGGGGCTGTTGGGAGCACAAATGTGGAATTTTTAATTTGTAAATGGGTTGTGATAGCAGTTATATGTAGCAATCTCATTCTAACGTGTCTCCAGTCTATGACTGTCTCCTGAAGCATGTCCCCAGTCTCCAACAACTCCTATAACATGTTCGTAGTCCCTGAGCATCTCCTGTTGTACAGTATGTCTGCAGTCTCTGGTAGTTTCTGTAACATTACATTCAATAAATATTATGTGTGGCCCTTTGATGATGTCAGGAACTGCACTAAAGTATATCAAGTAAATTGACCACCCCTGGTTCAGACAGCACATTCAGGGGGGGCAACGGTGCAATTGCCCCCTCCCCCCCCCCCCCCCCCCCCCCCCCCCTATAT
>NW_017306825.1:186064-205549 GCF_000935625.1 Nanorana parkeri | reverse complement strand
CCCCACCGAGATAGTGTCACTCCCTCCCTCTGCCGCCGCTCTGCCACTTGCAGTGTAGGGCCACTTGTATGTATGGATGGCTGTGCCGGGATGGAGAGGAGGCCGGTCAGCTGTAAGCACTTCTCTCCTGCGCTCCTTCCCCTGGCTACCAAGAAGAAGGTGCTGAAGGAGTCATTAGGTGAGGCTGGTAGTGAAAGATACAAGAGCGCCCTTTGTTTTTAATCAGTCTCAGCACACTAAAAGACGTGCATAGTGGTAGTAAAGCAAGCCGTAGTCAGTGTATTCTTTTACAGGGTGCTTGTCATTTGATTCTTTTAGGATAATAACAGGGTCACTTATACACATATTGATAAAACTAGTCAAATAAAATGAATCACAATGTTTCACAAACATCTTTAACAAGTCTATAATTTTCCTAAAGGTGATACAGATGAAAACATGTCATTGTAAGTTTCCATTACAAACAGACATTTGCCTGGAACAACTGTGAATTATATTTCTGGACGTTTCATTGAAAGAAGAATTTATAGTTTTTTTTTAATTAACATTATAATTTTCATCATGTACAGTGGAGATACATGGCACGGCTGAGCTTGTGAAAACACCATATCTCTTCATTATTAAAAGAACATGAGGTGTAGAACCTGAGAATCTCTATTTATTGGCCATGATCATCTTCCAAATCCAAGGTCTCAACCAGTTTCATATTTTTCAATGTTTATACCATCAAAATGAAAGCCACATACCTGGGGTCTGAAATTCAACTAGAAGGGAAAAGCCTGCTTGGCTTTGAGTTGGGCTGCTAGATATTGTTGTTACAGTAGAGCGACAAGTGAGGTTTTTAGATCTTGAAGTCTAAATGACAATCTCAGTGTTCCATTCTGTGTCATTATGCTGTGCAGCCCGTGCCCCTCATAGAACCAGCCTGGGCATCTCATTGAACCAGCATATTCTAACCGGCGATATATTTTTCACATTCAATTTTAGCTGCCCGCACTGCCAGTTTACATATTTTATTAAGTTCTTGTTGTAGTTTTGGAATGCCGATACTGTCCCCTCTGTTTTATACTTACTAAATGCTAGTTTTTTTCTTTAATGTATTTCTTTACCGATTTACTTAGCCATATCGGCTTTGTTTTTGATCTTTTGCTTTTGTTCCCTAGCGGTATACACCTGGTAATAGCATTTTTTTATTTGTTCTTGAAACAGTCCCACTTCTGGTCCAAGTTTAGTTTATGAAATAAGTTATCCCAATCGATTTCACCCACTATATCACGTAGTTTATCAAAGTTCGCCTTCCTGAAGTTTAGGCTTCTTGTCCGCCCATCCCCCTTCCCTTTCTTGCAACCAATATTGAAAGCAATCACCTTGTAATCACTATTGCCCAATGTCTCCCCGATTACAACATCCTCAATTAGCTCCGTATTGTTGGTGATGATCAGATCTAGAATTGCATTTTCCCTGGTCGTGACCTCAACCATCTGATCCATAAAATTGTCTCGCAACATATTAAGAAAACGGGCTGCCTTAGCCGATTTCAAAGTTCCATTAGACCAGTTGATATTTGGGTAATTGAAGCCTCCCATTATCACAACATTACCCTCTTTCCCCGCTATTTCTATTTGTGATTGTAGGTGGGCCTCCCCCTCCTCCCTCATATTTGGAGGTTTATAACAGACACCCATAATAAGTTTACGGTTAGGGGTAGGGCTCGTTCTATCAAGTTCTATCCATAACGATTCCACATCATCTCCACCAGCTGACGCGATATCGTCACGGATGTGGATAATGTGGTTATTTTTAGCATATATACATACCCCCCCCCCTTCTTGCCAGCCTGTCCCTCCTGAACAGGTTGTACCCTTCTATGTTAGTAGCCCAATCATGTGTGTCGTCTAACCATGTTTCTGCTATTCCTACTATATCATAGTCCTCCTCTAGTAACATAACTTCAAGGTCTTCTATTTTATTTACTAGACTTCTAGCATTGCTGAACATACATTTAATGTTTGTACATTTACTGGTTAAGTGTTTGATCCCCACCTGCTCCCCAGTACTGCTTTTATATCTCCCTTTTATGGTTGGTCCATTCCTACTTTGGTTACCCTGGGCAATTGGATTTACTTTACTGGCTACATCTTGTATGCTCTCTATATTTGCTTCATTTAGTACTTTTACTATGTCGACTCTGTTGACTGGAGTGAGCCCACTATCTAATCCTGTGTTTTTTCCTTCTATGTTATCTGTCATGGTAGGTTGTTTGGTGTTTATTTTTTATTTTTTTTATTTTGCCCTCCCTCCCATTATCTAGTTTAAAAGCTCCTCCAGTCTTTTAACCATTTCCCCCCCCAGAAATGCTGCACCTTCCCCTATGCTCCTCATAGAATCAACCTGCGCATCTTACTGTTCTGTGCATCTTCTATCTCTACCCTATGCCCCTCATAGAACCAGACCACCAAGCCACCAAGACCAAGGTGCTGAAGGAGTCATTAGGTGAGGCTGGTACTGAGGGGAGTGCATGCCTTGGTGGGTGAAGGACAAGGCTAGTACAGAAGCTGGTGGTATTCAGTATTGCTAATTTGCCATATAATGTATTGCTGAAACTTGTAGTCCTGTATAGCTGGAGGTATTCTGCATTGCTGTATAATGATTATACCACCAGCTATACCAGACAACAAATCCCAGCAATACATTACATTATACAGTAGGCATGCACCAATACCAGTCTATGCGTTTCTGTGGGTTATTTATTATTATTATGTTACACGTATTTATATAGCACCAACAATTTACACAGTGCACATTCACATCAGTCCCTACCCTCAAGGAGCTTAAAATCTAAGGTCCCTATCTCACATGCATACATACAGGGCCAAATTAGACAGGAGCCAATTTACCTTCCAGCATGTCTTCGGAGTGTGGGAGGAAACTAGAGTACCCGGAGGAAACCCACGCAAGCACATGGAGAACATGCAAACTCCTTACAGATAATGACCTGGCCGGGATTCGAGTGTGGGATCCCCAGTGCCGAAAGGCAGAACTGCTAAACACTATGCCACTGTGGGTTGTGGTTTACCAATATGTGGCCTACAGCCTATTTGCATCAGTCTTCTGGAAATGCATATATCGTTATTTTCAATAGTCCACAATTCAAAACACACGCAGACCTGAACCAAAACCAGAACACACACAAAACACTTTTAAAAAAATGCAGCAGTGGAAATGGCCCCTAAAATACACTTTATCAGCATACTATGCTTTCTATTAGGTTTTTGGTCCATCAAGTGGGATGTTTGGGTGGTTAGCCCTCACTACAGCAAATGTGCAAACCTTAGACTACATTATAACACTGATATTCACCCTCTTGAAGCTCCAGCTCCTTCATCTGGTAGCTGATAAGAATACTGGAGCCGGTCCATAGGCGGGATTGCTGTGATGTAAAGATGTGTCTCTTATCACAAGGTTTCTCCTCACACAGATGCACGCACCCAGATGACAGAACTGCGTGTACTTGTAAACACTGCTATGTACTCATGACATCAGCACACATAGGTAGTTGTCCTGCAATGTCGATATAGATATTCATTTATTATGTACGTTTAATTTTCCAATGAACAATATCTTTTACAGAAAAAAAAAGACATTTTTGAATGTAATAAAGTTCTGTAGAAAGAAGCATATTGGGTCATTATTCCAAAGTAGCAAATCATTAATTTGATGATCATTTGCAGCTTATTCACCACAAGAGATCTCTTGGAACTTTTATTGTTTTCACAAAGCTCTATTTAATTGCTGCATTCTCCTGTGAGCACATTGAGCTTTTTCATCACCATTTGCTGAACATCTGGATTTCTTTTCTATAATGTGAAATCTGGTTATTGGTAACATTTTCCATATTTATAATGTGCTAAATGTTACATTCAGTTACGATCAGTTTTAAATATGTCAGTGGATTTCTATGGGACACCTGCCGAGCTTGGTCCAGTATGGTTTATTGTGGAGTTGTTCTTCTGGGGAATAAGGTGTAGGCAAAGGGTAGCTAAACTCCGACCCTCAATCTGTGGTGTAACCACAAATCCCATCATGCATCTGACTCTGGAAGTCATGCCTGTGGCTTTCAGAGCCTTGAAAAGCCTAATGGGAGTTGTAGTTTCACCACAGACGAGGTCCAACGTTTAGCTAACCCTGGTGTAGGCACAGCAATAGTCCTCTAGCCTTCATGCAAGATTCATATATATTTTTTTACATCGGCAATATACACAAATACCTAAAAAATATAACATAAAGGAAACCTGAAAAAACAGGACTGACCCGCTACTCCTCCAGGGGCCTGCACATCTAGCCAGCTTTTCTCTTTATTGGTTCAGCCTCCCTAAATTCCAATCGGCTCTGGTAATCATATATTGATCCAACTTTGTGGGTTAAAGTGACACTAAACTCAGGAGTTAAACCTTATAAATAACATCAAGTACCTTAACACAAATGTATCTTATTTGAGTGTCACTCGGCTGTAGATCCTCAAATCATCTCTGATTTTGGTGCCAACACTGTCCTTCCTTCTGGAGGGTGGCTACATTTGTTACTCATGGTCCCTGTGTGTGTTGAAAAGTAGCCACTGCTCCAAGCTCACTCCTGTGATGGACTACAATCTCACTACAAATTAGTAAACTAAACATTAGATTGTAGTCCATCACGGGAGCAAGTTTGGAGCGGTGGCTACTTTACAACCATAACATACAGATTTTGAGGCCACATTCTATAACATAAACAACTTCTAGAACAAAGCAGTAGTCACCTCCAATAACATCCCAAGGTCCAGCCTGAAAAAGGGCCCTAAATCAGACACAGTCAGTAAGATGACAGGCCTACATAAAACCACACAGAGACGTCAAATCAGGGCCACCTTTGAAATAGCACAGGTCCATCTAATTCAACCTACTGTATATGTGCATGTGTGTACATGTCTTTAGTAAGTCCCATAACCCTGTATTATATTCTCTAATCTGAGTGTTTTATGAAGTTATTATTTCTTCTAGCTGATACTACTAACTGCAAAAGTTAATTCCAAATTTTGACTGCTCTGACAGTAAAAAACCTCTTTGCACAGTATAAGATTGTACCGCAACTTTTTGTTGGGCCCCTCGTGTCCCCTTTAGAGTACCCATTGATGAGTTTGTAAATTGCAATCATATCTTCGCTTAGGTGTCTCGTCTGTAAGGAGAACAATAAGAAGTTCAATTTTTGTAGCTGATCTTCATAACTCAGCCCCCCCCCCCTTATTACATTTGGTGCCCTTCTCTGAACTTTCACTAACTCAAGGCATAATGTGGCTGAAACAGTGTCTTGCTTTGGTAGATGCAGCTTGGCATTGCATACTGTTGCTGAGTCTGTAGTCAATGTGGACCCCCAGGTCTTTGTCCATTACCGCCTTCCCCAGCAGAGCACCTCCCAAAGAGTATTTTGCATCCATGTTTTAGCTAGTACATAACTTTAACTTTTTCTATATTGAAACTCATCTGCCAGGTTGCTGCCTACACCTCAATGTATCAAGGTCTTGCTGCAGTGATTTAGTTATTCTGAGGTTATTGCCCTACATAGTTTGGTATTGTCAGCAAACATTGAGATTGAGCTATTTATTCCAACCTCTATGTCGTTTATAAATGGGATAAACAGGATTGGTCCCAGGAATGAACCCTGGGGCACTCCATTCACAACTTTGGACTGTGCATACAGTTTCTTCAATGCCAACAGACCTTAATTTGTAAATGAAATGTTTGTGGGGTGCTGTATCGAATGCTTCATAAATAGATGAACTACATTTACTTGGCTACTTGGCTTCATCTGTCCAAAGTATTATCCTCTTCCTTATAGAATGTTAAAAGGTTGGTCTGACAAGAACGATCCATAATAAATCCAAATATTGAATATTATTGATGTCAGGCTGACTGGTCTGTAGTTACCTGGTGTACATCTTGAATCTTTTTTTGAATATCGGTATCACATTTGCTTTCCTCTAATAAGCCAGCACCATTCCAGTCATTAAAGTGTCCTTATATATTAGGAACAATGGTTTGGCTATAACCTGGCTAAGTTCTTTGAGGACTCATGGATGTAAGCCATCTGGTCCTGGGAATTTATGAGCATTTAGTTTTTCTTGCCTCTTTTTTCACCTCTGTCAGCCACTGTGGTTCCTTTATTCAATTGTTAACATGAATTCATGCTTTGATTATTATATCCATCTTTTGCTTTAAGATTGTGAAAGGTCCCTATATTTATTAAACAAAATAGGCCTCATAAATAAAATATGTTGGGTCTGGTCACCAGAGCCGCAGTTAGCTCCTTTTGCGCCCGAGGCAAGAAGAGAAAATTGTGCCCCCCAACAGACGTGTGCGGTATGTGATGTCATGGTCCCGCCTCAAGGATAGCGGCGCATATGCGCAGAATGCGCTGGTGGCCAAATCCAAAATAGCTAAATTTGCACGTCTAATAATATGTGTGCATGAGTGTGTGTGAGTGTGTGTGTGTGCGTGCTTGCGTGTTGAGCAAGGGGGCGCAGCCAGGACCGGTCCTGGCTGCGCCCCCTTTCAGCTGCGCCTGCGCCTCACTCGCCCCATGGTAGCTACAGCCCTGCTGGTCACCTCTACTTTCATAACCCAGCTCTTTTCCAAATCTGTAGACACGAAGTGTCACACATTGCTGGACACAGGGCCGGTGCTAGGATTTTTGCCTAGACAGGCAAAGTTGCATTTTTGCAACTTTGACATTAAATAGACATTAATAGACATTAATAAATGAATATATAGATCATAAAGTTTCCTATCGTATGAGCTCTCTGTACAAGTTTATTAACTGGCAGAACATTTATTTGCTTAATTTTTGCTTCTCTCCATTAGGTATATGTTCCAGCTACTGCTCCCCGTGTTATCACACAGCCCAGGAGGGGATGGTGCTGACTGGTGATGAGAGTTCAAAGTAATAGGACTCTGGTGACAACTGATAAGTCCTGACTCCATCAGCAGCATTCTCTAATCTAATGTCTCTAAGTAGGTGTGATGAGATGACCCACCCAGATCATGTGAAGGGAACCGGGGTACTGTGCACAACCGACATCAACAGCACAAATATATGACTGCCAAACGTCATATTCAATGGCTGAACCCCACCTGCCATCTTATCATGCACTCTACAGATTGTGAGGTGTGTTCATAGTTACAGATCACTGTGGAAACAACTTTAAAGCGGGACTCCAGGATTTTAAAAGGCTAGCCCTTGTTGTAGGTCTACCAGAAGTGAACAATCTAGGACAACATAGCTTATTTGGAAAAATTCTCCAATTTAGTTCTCTTTCCAGGTCAGCTATGTTGTCCTAGATTGTTCACTTCTCCTGCCTTCTCCAAACTCTTCACCCTTTTGTGAATAGGCCCATTAAAGAGGAATTCCTCGAAAAAACATAAAATTAGTTAAATGCAAAGAGTTGTATGCCACCTCCTGCGTTTCTCTCTTTTGGTTCACAATTTACAGTTTCACTGGTTAGCAATAGTACAGCTTTCACACCAGTGCTCGGACAGGAGAGATCCGGCTCTCTTACACAGCATTCCCCTGTCCAATCACACAATACTTTGCATTTTGTGAATAGTTTTACAGAATACAAAGCATTCTGTGATTGGACAAGAGAAGAACAATGTGGCGGCTGCTGTGTAGGAGACCCAAAGGTCTAGTGATAACTACTTTTTTTTTTAATTTCATCATTGAATACAAGAAGTTCTTTGTGACATCATCTGCCCCTCTTTTTCACCTTTATTGAAAAAATGACAAGGCATTCTCTGAATGGGGGTGGTACCCAGCTAGTGACTCCCTGTGCTCGATGTGTAGAGGGGAAGCCAATGGAACAACAGGCGGAAAAGACCAAGGCTGACTGTTTTCAGCGCTGACCAGGGCCGGATTGACATAGGGACCACTGGAGCTCCAGCTCCAGGCCCACCACTGAAAATAGGCATTCCAAGGCCCTCCGGACTGAACACAATCACCCCAAGGTGCCAGCGGCTCTCTATACAGGCATATTAGGCTGGGCCTCAGTGAGAAGTGAGCATAGATTTGCCCTCTATTCCGGTTCTGGTGGCAACTCAAAATTGAGTGTGTGTGTGTGTGTGTATATCAAATAGAGGGGTGAATCTCCCTAATGGGGAACAATAACAACCTTACAGGTGTTCTAATCCCTCTGCACTATATCCATAATTTAAACGTTCGTTTTTGCTTTAGATAAACTTTAAACTAAACTCGGGAGTCATTTATTTGTAAATAAAACATGACACGATAGCAATATATGCAATATATATCTATACACTGTATATATATATTATGCCTGCAGTGCAAAGTGTGGATTACATTTTTTTTAAAGCATGGCTGTACACTAAAATGATTTGAAATGCCTAGCTATGCCTAACTTTCCCCGGTGCCTATGTCAGCATCTCTGGCAGTTCTTTCTACTGTCCGTGGAATGAGGTTGCATCCAATTTTACAATCAGAAATAGTTTTCTGTCCTGATAGGTACATACTGTACATACTGGGGCCACACATAATATTTAGTGACTATAATCCAATAAAAAGTTGTCAGAGAGTGTAGTTATGCATGCACCAAGAGATGGTCAGAGACTACTAGCACGCTACAAGAGATGGTCAGAGACTGCCAGCATGCTGCTGGAGTTGTTGAAGAATGGGTAAATGCTTTAAGAGACAGTCAGACTCAAAAAAGCAGCAATATCAGCTGCTCTGATTCATTTGAAACTAGCAAAAAAGATAGGCGCTCATGGGCGGGGGCGATGTACAAAACGGTGCAAAGGGGTCCCTAGCACACTTTCAGCCTAGTCCGTAAAATAATCTAACTACGCAGGTTAAAAACAGAAGTTTTAGTTGCATACATTTGCAAATTCATTTAGACGCCACACAGCCACATTAAGGCACCTCTGTAAAGAGTGCAGATCTGTGGGATGTATACTGTATGGCAATGCACAGATAGAGAGCAGGTTCACCTGGACGCAGCCATTTTCTTCTTAAAAGTAAAGCAACAGACCAGAAACTCAGACATCACATTTACAAAACAGCTGAAGACGTCCAGTGATCCCAGCCACAGAAATGTTTGGTGGTGTATGGCCCTAATCAGTTGTGTGGACAAGATCTAGAACACTGCATGGAGTATAAGCTTTGACTTGGTGACTGCCATGTAGGCCTGGGTTTGTGGGGCCTACAAGAACATAAGGTTTCCTGCAGTAGACATGTTCACCTTGTTTTCACAATATACTTAAGAAAAATATGTAGGCTGCTTTGTTATTGCTGACCTCCATAAAATGCTAGTTTCCTCATTGTCATATTGATCCACGGGCTTCAATAGTTTACGTTAGTGACCAAGCAAGTATGCAGAGCAGGAGTTCTGACTTCATTGGCCGCCTACTTGATCCAGGTCAGCCAGACAACTAGCATTTTTAGAAAGAGGTCAACAATGACAGCCTACATCTTTCTATTAGTACTATAAGACAGTTACTAGCACACTAGAGGGATAATATTTGCATTGTTTTGCACACTCATCTTTTGGTTCTTTCTGGTGGTTGAAAACTGTAAAGCAATATAAAGATAAAATAGCAGTCTTGTTTTGTCTGTAATTGTTTTTTGGGAAACGGAGCAGTGACAGAGAAAGAGCAATGTGAATCAGTCACCGCCATATGGTTTTCTTCACTGATAATAACCAGAGATAACAAAAAGATAGATGTACTGTCCTCATCAGCCAATCAGGTGTCTGCTGCCAATTTTGCTGGGGCACAATAATTAGGAAAGGAAAGTCTATTAGCTGCTATGGGCTACAGACCAGTTTTTCCTCTGCTTCAGCTATTTTTTTTTTTAGTAACATTTTCCTGGAACAACAAACAAAAGACTTGATATTGATAGTATGCTGTTACAAAATGGCAGCAAATGGAGCTACTATGGGGACAATGGAGCTCCTCTTCCCAGAAGCCTCCAGTGTGATCTTGTGCACTGCTGCAATGTCCTGTAATCCGTCTGTTCATGGTGGAAGGATGCACACACGGCAGGCAGTGCCACAAATGTTACACGTAGCATTGGAGTGATTTTTTTAAAAAGAGGTTTTCAGTCCAGAGTTTAGAATCAAACCTTAACAAATTCATTTCCCCAAAAGCTAATAGATGTATTAATCTTGGAAAATAATCTTTACAAATGGATTGAATTTTGGAAACAATGGTGTCCAATGTAGGTTAAAGATTTCAATAGCAAGACCTGTCATCTAATGAGGGATAAGAGAGAGCCAGGATGTGACAACATAGGCCTAGCAAAGGACAAATATGAGGATGGTCATCAGTAAGGTGGATGGATACAGGTACACAAAGTGTGAACATGCTGTTGTGAAGACTGAAGGTCCAAATAGATAATTCTGAAGAAATACTATCCACATAGTAGTAAAAATCATCTCAACGACACTAGATAATAATTAAAGGAGAAAGGACAGCTGAACTCACTGTGAGGTCAACATATGTGGCCAACATCAAACTAGAATGTTGACAAAATTTGTTACATGGAATGGCATTATGTGAATGGTTGCAATAATGCTAAAAGTGGGCTACAGTAGTGGGTAATGTAATGAGGCAGTTTTAGAAACTCTCTGCTTAGGGTAAACAAAATCCCTAGTTCCACCTTCAATCACTTAGAATTCCTGCACCATTATTTTCATAGGTGGAGGCCCCCTATATAGCCTTCATGCCTCTATTTAAGGCATAGGCGTTGGGGCTATTACACGTCTGAGCAGTTTAGCTCAGCTTTGCACTGCCTAATAACCTCCATGGGAACTGCCCCATTTTATTTGATGTGACTGTTACATTTTTGCAGTTGTATTCAGCGCACTTAGACATTTTGTTCCCTAAATCTAACACATTTTGTTATCTAAGTCACGCAGCAGCTTGTTTGCATATTCTGTGTAGGACTATACTCAAACTGCACTTTTCACTTAAACCACAAATCTTTTCACCAATGGTTTTCATTGTGCAGATGTGAAGGAGTCCTTGGAGTAAGGTCATGTTTAAATTATCTGGGTTAGGTTAAGGGCTAAATTTGAGTGTTAAGGGGTAGGTAAAGTATTAGGAATAGACTAGCGGCCTGAGACAATAACATCCAATGCTGAAAACTGACAAACTAAGACTACAGAGGAAATAGGAAGGGCCCAGAATATTTTATAATAGAATTATATAGTTAACATACATATTTTGCTGTTGCATGGAATTAACATTTACAATATGTAATCGTAATAGGAAAATACACAGACATATATACAAACATATCACACCACCACCTCTCAAGCTGTAACTGTGCTATGTGATACTGTAATTGTTTTTAAATGTATATATCTATGCACAATTAACGTTCTGCACAAATCAGTTCATCTACATTTCCACGGTCTCATTTTATGTCTACCAAGTAGTTAGAATTGCTGCATCGTTCATTTGAATAGCATATCATAGCTCTTAGTACATCACAACCCCTATCATGGCTATATGAGCTCCACGTTAAGCAAAACATTTGCCCTGTATGCAAATTCTTTATCATTTGGTGCTGACATTGTTGTTAAGAGGCGTTCCTAATCTTACAGCAACTAGTTAATATGTAAATGAGCTTATGGCTTTAAAAGACAGTAACCCAGGCCCCAGTGGTTATCTCAAGGGACTTCCCTCTGTGGATGGAGTGGTATGATAATGGTGAAGGGACTTTGCTAGACTCCTACTGAATCTTCTAATATGCATCAGGTAAGAGCATGATAGCCCTGGGAATCCCAGGAAATAATTAAAACAAGACAATTTTTTTACAAAAATGTATACTAGCTTTGCTTTACTCTGCTATAGTATTGGAACTGTTTTATATCTTTGCCTTTATTTGTCTTAGACCAATAATGTTTAGTAGCCATATATTGATTAGGAGCAGTAAAATGTAGTCAGGGTCATAAACACATATTTCTTATTGGCTTCTCTGGAATTTGATTGAGTTTGCACTGGCTTTTTAAGATCATCATAAATGTTGCTATATTATAACAGATTCGTGTGGAAATTCCAAGTCCATTCAACAGAGATCCCCCTCACACTATACTATTTCATTTGAATATTATTGTAAATCATGACAGCTTTAGTTTTTGAAAAATTGCTTACTTAAATGTTTAGATTCTTCTTAGGTTGAGCAGTGAGTCCAAAGGGCACAGTTTATCTAAATATTTATGTATGAAAATGCTCTGTATTGTACACAGACCCTGAACAGGAAACCAGATATTGAAGAAAAACTCTAAATATCTAAGACTGTTATAGTGCAGAAAACCAAAAAGACACTTTGATAAATGTGTCCTGGACCAATTCCAATGCAGCCATTTCTAGAATGTTTAAGTCTGACAATGTTTTGCATTGGGAAGAATTCTTTGGTTGATTTTCTGAACAGCTGGATATAATTCACAGCACATAGGGAACTAGCTAGACATAGGTAACCTGAAGATATGAGGGTGCTATACATCTAAACACGGCCAGTTGTTGAATGCCAGGGTGTGCTGGAATATGTAGTTCTTTGAGGGCTAGATGGTTCTTTGTGTAATATATTATTTTCTTTCAATTGTTTATTTGATTTTTTTTTCTTCATTTTTCACAGATCTGATGATGGTTCATGGCAAAACAAGATGACGCCTGGGAGTTCAGGGTTGTGCTTGGGATATCATCATATACTGTAAGTTTGTTAAACGACACTACAGTATAGATGATGTACTATGCCGAACCTTGCATACAACGCCAAATATCAGGACCTCATGCACAAGGGAAAGAAAATGCCACTAATGTAATAAGTCGATACTTTCCCAAACTGATCTGCATTTTACTAACCGATAGGCTATAAAGAATACAGACTAATTCTAACTTCTTACATGTCAACAAATGCAAACAAATATATATTTAGTGAAGTTTACACTATTTGTAGATAAAACCTCGTGGGAACGTCTTCAACTTCTTCAGCCGGACCGCCTGGACAAAGTGTGTAGAGTTGGCGATTAAACCGTTACCATTACTGAGTTTAGTAATGGTAAGGGTTCTATTGCTGCTCTAATATCAGCTTCAAGACCACAGCGGATACACATACACTGTATTATTAATAAGTAGAATGCTGATTTAAAAACATCTCTCATTGTATGGACTCTGCATACATCTAATAAAGTCTTCTGATTTTAAAACATCTGTCATTGTATGGACTCTGCATACATCTAATAAAGTCTTCTGATTTTAAAACATCTGTCATTGTATGGACTCTGCATACATCTAATAAAGTCTTCTGATTTTAAAACATCTGTCATTGTATGGAATCTGCACACATGTAATAAAGTCTTCTGATTTTTCCCTTGAATGTTGTTTTTTTCTCAATCTCAGCTTTTAAAGATGCAATATTTACCATAGGCTAAAAGTCACATAAAATAATAATACTTCTACAGATTTCTTCTAAAAATTGGTAATCGGTTTCTTTCAGATGGCAGAGGTAAATGTAATTTAGACAGTGGGGACCCAGATGTGGCTGGAATACACAGAACAGCAGTGGGTCTTGCTGCACAGGGGTCATCAAATTAATTCCCACCAGTCAAAATCCACATAGTGTTGTGTTCTTCTTAAATGTTACTTAATTTCCTCTGGCTGCTTCACATTTCTCCCTCAGTCTATCCTAAACTATCTCTAATTGTCTGTGTGAATGTAATGGGAAATTAGATCCTGCAGTCTCTGCGTGAATGTAATGAGGACATTAGATCCTAGTCTCCTTCAAGGCAAGAGACTGATGTAAATGGTATATGCGTGTTCTATTCAAAGCTCTGTGCAATACACAATCAATGTATACATGAATAATTAAAAAAACAAAACTTCCTATTTCCTAAAGACAAAGGTAAGCACAGGTCCAGGCAATTATATTTAGCACACTATACAAGCATATGGATTTTTATTACAGACTAAAGAGTGTTTTCCCTAATAAATCCTGACATATCTGGGGCACAGTTACTACAATATTCTGTCAATTAGTTTAAAAAAATCTGTTAATCAATAGGTGGTTCTCTATGTAATATAGACTGTCTGGAAAGACTCAAATGTGCTGTATAATGGGTTTACAAAAAAACAAATAACCAAATCAGCCATTGATGAAAAGCTGGAGCTAATTTTTTATTGGTTGCCATAAGTACCTGCACGCATTTAAATAAACTTATACCACCAGTATACTGTAGAGATATGGGGGGTTACGTGGTATGTAGTCAACATGTCACCCACAGTGACGTTCAGTATTTTCCTGGCAAACAGCTCTGCGTGCACTGCAGCTTTTAATCAGGACTAAACAGGCACCAAGTAAGCGTTTTAGCAAAGGTGGAGCAAGGAAACTCTTATCTCTGACCATAAGGACCTGCAACACCCCTCAAGTCCTCACACTTGCATAGACAAGAAAAACTGATACTTTTTTAAAATCTAGATACAAACCCAAATGTTTGAACTGCCAGATGGATTAAACTATATTAATAACTCTCTTCAGCTCTATACTTTCATTCTTTTATGACAAAGGATGTTAAAGGGAACGTGTGCTGAAAGAATATTTAGGCTGCCAATACTGATCTCTCCATAAAAGTTTAAAGCCCCCATATTTCTCTCAGTATAGGTCACCTATAAAAGACTTTCCTTCTTTCTTTGTTACCTCTCTCTTTGCTGTCCTTCCTCCTTCCTCCTTGATGATATCTCAGGAATGGAACGGCTCTGGAGCATTTCATTGCAATCAACATGTAGCATGCATAGTTGCATGAAGGTCCCCACACACCTTACGATAATCGTACGATAATCGCCGGAAATCCCGCGATCGTACGATTATCGTAAGGTGTGTGGAAGCCGAGCGAACTCTACTACTGTAAGGTTGCACGACTTTAAACTTACGAACATGTTTGAAAACCCGCCGAGCATCGTACGATGTTTGGGGGGTTTGTGGCATGTTCGTACGATAAAAGCTGGACGGGCTGGTGTGCGCAAGCGCACACTCCCCGATCGGCATTGTGGTCATCGCAAGTACGATCTGCCTATGCAACATAGGCAGATCGTACGTTTTTTTAAGTACCTTACAACCATCGCAAGACAAAAGTCTTGCGATGGTTGTAAGGTGTGTGCCCAGGACAAGTGGTTTTCTTGACTTTCCTTCCACTTTAAAAAGATTTTGATGGACCTCTTGGCCTTTTTCTGCTGTCATTCTACTATGTTTATAAATAAAGCTAGTATAACTTCATCATTTTTAGAGGCTATTACAAGACCAGGCCCAAATATTTTGAAGTTTAAAAAAAAAAAAAAGCATTTCTCTCTATGTATGTATCTACAGGTGAAACTCAAATAATTAGAATATCGTGCAAAAGTTCATTTATTTCACTAATGCAACTTAAAAGGTGAAACTAATATATGAGATAGACTCATTACATGCAAAGCAAGATAATTCAAGCCGTGATTTGTCATAATTGTGATGATTATGGCTTACAGCTCATGAAAACCCCAAATCCACAACCTCAGAAAATTAGAATATTACATGCAATCAATAAAACAAGGATTGTACATAGAACAATATCGGACCTCTGAAAAGTACAAGCATGCATATGTACTCAGTACTTGGTTTGGGCCCCTTTTGCAGCACTATTAGTTTCACCTTTTAAGTTGCATTAGTGAAATAAATGAACTTTTGCACGATATTCTAATTATTCGAGTTTTACCTGTATGTGTGCGAGTCTTTTGCTGGAAGGCAGTGCCAGGCAAGGCCACAGTAAAGATTGCTGGAACGGAAAGAAAGGTTAGTGTTTGACCGGGTGGGCTCCATTTGTTTGGACACACTTGGGATTCCTGCCCGCAAGAATCCGTAGGTTCTTGTTGCAAGAATCGCCAGCCGCAGCCTAAGTCCCTTTGTGAATGGGGCCTTACACACATTATTGAAGGTGGTCTTTTATATAAGGATACTTAGATTAAGTATGCAATATTTTTTTACCGTCTATAGGCACACAAATGCAATCACATTTCTCTATATACTCAATAAGTGTTATCTAGAAAAACCCTCATCTCCATAGTTTGTGATTAAATATTCATATGCACACAAAGCTTCCTACTTTCAAGTGATTGGGATGCATTGCTGCTCTTCCTTAAAAGCAAAACATTTATAATCTACAGCCCAACTAAAACAATCCATAGGTGGCTTGTCCTGTAATGAATGTAATTTCCCTAAATAGTAACACTACAGGAAGAATCTATGAAGATGCATATGAAACACCAACAAATATGAAACAGCAAGTGAAAGACAAGCCGGCTAAACAAAATGGTAACAAGCTCACAACTTCTGCTGCAACCGTTAGTGTGTTTTAACCCCTTGAGAATCTAGTTCATAAAATGTCCATTAGATGTTAAATGGTTACCCAACCCCATGGCAGAAGTCTAGAGTCTGGTGGGTGTCTAGGCATCCCAGCTACAAACCTTATATTGTTGCAGTAAACCAGGGAGATGGTAAACTGATCAAAGCTGTGCCCAGCCTTTCATTTCACAATGGAGGATTCACATGCAGCCAGATGGACTCTGATGGTGCCATGCCAGTGCAGACAATAAAAATGGGGCAGCTTCTTTGTGCTTATTGCAATCTTTAATAAAGCCAAAGGGCCTTTGGACCCTAGGACACTACTCTGCCTAGTCCACACTTCCTGGCATTCAATTGGCAAGAATGGAAGAGGGTGACCCGATAGGGAGGATCCTCAAGAAAAAGGTGTGTGGCCAGGCCTCATAATACAGATCCTGATAAGGCAGGGACAAGTTTGTTGCTTTTCACGAAGGCTGGGGATGGACACCAGAATGTAACAAGTAGACAGATATAGGTCATGGAGCTCTTAAAGTCGATTGCCTTGCTCCTGCTGTTCTAGGGTGGTGAAGCATTTAGGGTGACTTAAAGGGAACATGTTCCCTTATATTTTATAGTTCATGTTCCTACTTTAATATGTAACTACTAAAAATTACTTCCAGAGAAACTTTACAACTCGAGGCCAGAACTCACTAAAATACACTGCAGTTTCTGTTTTTTGTTTTGTATTGATTTTTATTATTACCTCCATTTCTTCTACTAGCACCCAACATAAAAGAGTTTAATGCAGTACACTAGTGGGTTTTTTGTAACAATAATTATAATAGGAAGTAACTATACATCCATGAGCGAATCTGAGATAAAATGACATACTCCGGTGAGTGTTCGGAATAGATTTCTGAAATAAAGGGGTACATTATACAAAACAGTTGAGAACCAAAATGATTACATCAATTGAAATCAATGCCACCTGCACAGCCTAGGTTCCTGTCCCCTCACTAAATAAAGGTATATGACACCAGCTTTGTATATACTGCAGTCAGTACACTGGTTATGAAGTTCTTTAATTAGTATATATATATGTATATATATATATATTTTTTTTTATTTTTTTTTCATTATTTGTCCTTTACAGTAATTCGTTCTTTTTATGACATCTCCTTTAGTACCAGTGTTGATAACATTATGCATGAAATGCTTTTTTCTCAATTCACTAATGCATTACACATGCAGTATTTTCATTACCACACTTTATTGGCTAGTCTTTACTAGTGAACGTAGCTTTAAAAAATAAACTTTCTTTTCGCATGGGTCAGCTGAATTTACTGATACTGCACATTATATTATTTATTTTGCATATAAAAATCAAATCACAAAAATTATCACATGTTTTGGTGACAAATCATCATTAGCATTTGCTTGAAGATGTTCAATGAGGTGTCTACTGCGGAAAGCAGTAAATGAAGACATTTGAGTTGGAGATGAAATAACGTTATGAGCTAAATTACACATTGCACCACAAATAAGATCTTGCAGTGGTTTAATTACGATTTTATGCAAAAATAGTTCTGCACAGCTATACAATTTTAAAGTAGACAGACTGTTTTGATGAGAAAATGATCATGAACATTAAAATGACAAATGCAGTTTAGTGAATTGGCCGCTTTGTAGCATTAGAGTCTTCCAGCGACTCGTGTGCTCTCCACTTGTGCCACAACCTCCAGCGGGCCGGCCTGGATTCCTGCCTTGTGTGTTAATCTACTTGGGGCTTTGTAATGAGAAAACATATGCACAATCTGTTGACATCACTTCTTAAACTTTACAGTAAGACGCAGTCTGACATCACAGAGGAAAGCGTTCATTAAGTCTTGTCCGGCCTCGTTGGTAATCTTGTTAATGGCCTGCCCACCAGCACCAACTACTAGTTTCTGTACAAAAGATACAAACGTGCTTGTTAAAAGGAAGTGCCACAGATAAATCTGTAACAAGAAATAAGATTATTTACACATCAGAGACCTGTTGGGTATTGTTATTATCAGAATCGCAGAGTAATCAAAGCAGCTTTACTTCACGACCCTTTCTTACCTCTTCATTTATGGCAGCACGAGATGTTGCCAAAGCTGAAAAAGCCACATCCATGGACAAACTGATGTAATAAAATACATGCGCTTTTAGTAGCTAAAATTTTTTTAAAGCTATACTGCAGACTGCTGCTAAACACACAGCTGGAACACATTAAAGGGAACCTGCCAGAGGAATTGTAATTATAAAACCTGCACCCCTTGCCAGACAGAACAGCCAGGCAATTGACTGTCAATGAAGCAGAATAACTTGGTCAACCACAATGTATAAAACACAATGAATGGACAATGAAGGAGCTGCAGCACACTAAGGACATCCCTCTGCTCATGCTGCTCTCCCATCCTGTACGCATGTGGATGAAACAGAGCCTGACCGACCCCTATTGCTGGTCCCCTCTCATATACAGAGGCTGAATATGAAGGCCAGTTAGGGTACATACACAAGTTACATAAAAAAAAAACAATTCTACATTTTAACTTAGCACTTAAAGGCAGCTGTTCTGTTTAAAGTCCTGTGTAAACTACAAGTCGCTGGAGTTATACCATACACGGGGCTATGGACTCCATGTGTGGCAGTACAGATTGGCTCAGTGTTGTCACATGGAGACACATGCGTCTTCATAACTAGAAGTACCGGGTATGTCCATCAGCTCCTGGCACTGAACGGGGTGGAAGCAAAGCAAGGCAACTATATGCTTCCAGGGATGCGTGGGGGTATTAAACTGTTCTTTTGCCCTGAATGATGAAATCTATATTCAGTGGTTTGATAAATAACTCACCGCATGGTTTTCTTTTGCCACCAGCAATGTTTGCATTATAACCAGTTCACCACTGGAACCTTCTTCCCATAAATTGGTAACCTGTGATCAAAGAGTTAAACAGTGAGTGGTGAGAGGATATACTGTACATCTCTATACCGGGCTCTACTACAGCTTTGATCTGCATCCACAGTACAATGATAATGGTAATAAACAAGAATAGCTACCCACCCACC
>NW_017306825.1:174555-185848 GCF_000935625.1 Nanorana parkeri | reverse complement strand
CCCACCGTTTAAATGAATATCACATACAAATGTACCTATGACATTTACTATGTTTATTCCTTACTCTTAATAGGAGAAAGCAATTGCAGTATGAAAAGAAACACACAAACATCAGCTGCCTCTCGGCTGTGAGATGTTAGAGAATGTAGATCATGATAACTGCTCCCTTGCTCCAGGGCTCAGATGGCCTCATATACAGAAACATAAACATGTACAAAACAACTATACATTCCTTTTATAAGAAAAGGGAAAATATTTGCCTGTTTGGTATTTTTTGGATATGCTGTATTTAAATCACACAGCATATTGCTTTAAAAAAACAAAAACGTGTAGAATTAGATTGTAGTGTATACGACCAACTTTAGACACACCCTAATATTTCCTTCACAAAGGTTTAATATCTTAGAACACTTTTCAGTCAATACCTCTGGAATCGCTGGCAGCCCTCGGGTACCTTGGCAGCTTCTTGTGAGAGCCCTTTACCAGGTTTTTAGTCTTTATTGCTGCGCTATACGCTTTGGCATGACAGCAACCAGAAGTTTCCTTGTTTATATTAAAATATTCAAAGAAAACCAGTACTGAGGGAGCGTATAGCATGTCATTTGTGAGCTCTCCTTCTGAAAAAGCTAGTTCCATGGCTGGCATGGTGATTCAGTACTTTGAGTCTGGCACAAGTATACAAATTAGAAGTACTGATTCACTCCGACGTCTCCTGGGTCAGTAACTCAGAATAAACCCAAGTGACATTTTCAGAAGGAAGTCACGGAATACCTACATATTTCTCTCAGTACAGGTTTTCTTTAAAACAATAATTGTAACCACATCTTGGTTTTATCCCACAAGCTAACACAAGTGACTTCTGCTTTATAAAACAAGTCATCCGTGAATTTGTCCAGAAAAATGTCATCATAGATGGACTGGAGCATCGTACCTGAGTGATACCGTATGGTATCTCTTGGGGTAAGTATTCCAGCAGCTTCTCTCTAATAATATTGTCACAGATTTCCTGGGGTGACTGGGTGGTAACAACGTCACTATGGAATAGCCATTCTCCAGGCTTGGCAAGGGTCATCAGGTACCTCTGTAACAAGACGAGAAGCAGACATTTGTATTGTGTTTAATGTCGATATACAAAAAAAACAGACAAGTGAAAGCATGCAGTATAATATATTTTGGGGGGGGATTTATCACAACTGGAGCAGACAAAATCTGGAGCAGATTTGCACTGCAACCAATCAGATTCTCTGTCTCATTTTAGAATCTTCCATGAGCAAACGGAAGAGAGAAGCTGATTACTATGGCAACTGCTCCAGATTCTGTCTGCTCCAGTTTTGATAAATTCCCCTCATTGTATTTAGTCACACAAACTCATCCAAATATCAGTAAAGAAGGAAGTGATCATTGTTTCAATTTTCAGGCCCCATACATGGGAGATATAAGTGGTTCACTTCCATAGCCAAAGTATAATTTTTCAGTCAGCATTGTATACCCACTGAAATACAGTATACGCATGCAAGTATTTGGTCAGTCCATACTCTACAAGCAAAATGCCAGAGAGGGTATATGTCAAATAGTAAGGCCCATGCCTGATGGCTTACTTACCCAATACAGTGGTGGTTCTGTATAACCATGTGGAGATTTGTGAAGAGTTGGGGGTTACACTGTCAGCAGATCACCAGGAACCCCTGTACAGTGAGCCCTATCCTTGTCAGACCTCAAGACTAGGGTTGCACAGATACCAAGTACAGTACTCGGTACAAGTACCGATACTTTTTAAGCTCCAAGACTAGACTAGAGGAAAATTCAAAAGTTAGGAGGTAGCTGTCATTTGTAAGGAGCACACGGAGCTCCTGGGATTTGTACGATTTTGTTTTTATAAATATAAATAAAGGGATGCACAGATACCAGTTTTGCGAGTACGAGTACTGATACATTTTTGTTTATTGTCATGTGACAGTTTTTCTAAAACAATACAAACTAATGATTTCAGGACAGTGGTGGAGCGCCAGAGCCCGGTCTCAGCTGCAACCGCTGCAGCCCTGGCAGTTCTCATGAAAATGCCAAGTATCTGCACTGGTACTCGAAAAGCATCTGTGCATCCCTACTCAAGACACATTGTTAAGTCCTCTCAAGCTCATTTATGTGAATGTTAAATGATGCAGAAACTATGGGCAGAGTAAGAGGACTTTACTTTTTGCCAGGAAGCATTGCTGGTCTTAAGATTTGACAGGAATAGCCATGTCTCCTATCTTCCTGGGTGGGCACTTCACCAATGAAGTAAGGGGGCACCTCTCCACTGTCTGCCAATGTGATGGGGTAGGGCACCTGTCCACTTACCATCAATGTGAGGGAGGAGGGCACCTCTCCATTGACCATCATTGTGAGGGGGTGGGTACATCTACCCTGACGATAAATTTGAGGGGTGTAAGGCACATTTCCACTGTCTGTCATTGTGAGAGTAGGGCACGACTTCACTGATCACCAACAGGGCGCTAACATGAGTTCCAATTGGAGGGGGCTTTTCTTTGGGGTTCTTATCCTTTCAACGAAATGGGGCTTGCACAAGGGGTACTCAAAATTTTGCTATGGCGTCCTGTGATTTGGAGTTGCTGAAAGGTATTGGGCTGATGGGCTACAAAAGTACAAAATAAGACTTTGAAAGTCTACTTCTCAGGAACCATGTTGTACCATGCCAATCATCCTTTCCAGGATGCTGCTTGTACTCCAGGATCTGCCATATACTGCTAACACATCCTCCGAAACTCACCCTGTGTAATGCTCCTCTTCTCCACCTCCAGTGATGCCTCCAATAGTAAACTTTAATACGATTTTCTCCAAGCCACCTTGAAAGTATTAAACTGCCAGCAGGAGGCCACAGGATTTCCGATTCTCAGGGTGTTCTAGAACAACTGTAGCCAGACTAAAGCTACACTATCATGGGGTATCACACCACTGCTTGCCACCTTCACCTTTATTCTGGCCAGTGGCCATAATGAACCCTGTTGGTACTGTGCTCACAGATTAGAAATATCAGAGAATTTGAATGTGAGAAGAAATTAAAGGATTTTAAAAAGTTGACCCTTGCAGTTCGGCTACCCCTGCACTGTGAGGGTTATCAGCTCGTTTTTGTCTAGGGGCAAAAATAAAGAATACTCACTTGATGCTCGGTCCAGTGGCAGTGCCTGCTCACTTCTCTCCCCCAACTCCCCAGTTGAGGTATGTCCCTCAACAGTCTAATAGGTGTAATAGATATGATGACATCAAGAGTCCTTAGACTGCCAGAGCCTGGGGAAGATGATGCTGTGGGACCGGTCTAGCAGCCAAGCAGGATCGATGATCTGGTATTTTTTCTTTATTTTCGCTCCCTAGACAAAACAAGCAGTTAACCCTTGCACTGCAGGGGTAACGGCAAGGGTTAACTTCCCAGAATCATGGAGTTCTGCTTTAAGATTATTGGGGATAGAAAATTTATGGTGGGAAAGTGAGCAACAAATCTAAATTATATGTTTATTCATGACTGTACACCCACGCTAGCTACCTATGAATAATATGGAGTAGGATAAGTCTATCAGACAGCTTAGGAGAGACCAACTTAAAAGCCTCCAAAGCTCCCTCCCAGTCCTCATCATACAGTTCTTTTGACCTCCCACTCCCACTTAACCCTGGGCTGATGAGCCAGGGCGGCTGCTTGGGGTAAGAAGCGTAGTATAGAATATAGAAATGAGCTTGGCAGGGCAGAGCTACTTGTGAGCTCCATAGGGAACTGTGACTGAAGAGCACACTGCAGCCGTAAGTATTGGAACAACAAGTGGTTAGGCAGATTGAAGTCTTCTTTCAGCTGGGTGAAAATCTTAACCGTTCTGGTGTCAATACAGGGTGTTAAAAAGAAACACCCCTCCAGATCCACAATTCAGTATCTGGCACCATGTGTAGCTCTGGAAGTAGTTTGTTGTACCATAGAGGACTAAACCTATGCATAAAACGTATACAGACCGTGCCAAATCTCACAATCACAAAAATCGATATAAAGCTGTATGCATGCTTTAAAAGGGACGCCGGAACTCCAGTCTCAGGAACTACTGTGCAGAGGGGTAACGGTCTTTAAATCTCAAGGGGAGACACAAGGATCTTATAACGTATCCTGTCAGATTTATCCAAGTGGTATAGATGAGATAATTGGTCTGAAATATAATATAAACTAACCCATCATGGCATACTGATATTTGCATAACTCCTCCAAAGAGCCAGCCTACTATTGCATCGGAGCGGAGGACTCGAGCAGAGGCTGGGTGTTGGAATGTTTACAGGAAGCTATGTACAGCAACCTGCTGTCCCCTAACACCAGCCAGGATCTGTCTGCAGTATATAGACAAGCACAGAGACCTAGTGATGACATTACTTGGTTTAAAATAAGGTATGTATTAAACGGAATGGTTTTTAAGAAAAAATAAAATAACTAGCATGTTGATAAATGGGGGATAGAAGAAACCAGAGAAATCAATAAAGTTCAGCTTTAAGTCAGTGTGATTAAACAATATGGTTTACCTTTAGTGTATCTACTTCACCTCCATGTATGGCAGAAAGCATGAAAACCTCTTGAAAATGGGCCCACCCAACCTTCTGCAAGTCTTTGTGCTTCGTTTTCCCCTTAGTGAGAAGATCTGCTGGGATGTCTGAAGTCGCATCTGGGATTATTGATCCCTCTGACTCTTCAAAGCTGTTCGCCTCGGCTTCACCTTTCTTCCCCTTTCTTCTACCTGAAATTGCAGAATGTACATGTGCTTTCTTCCCATTCACTACGCCTTCAGTCAAAGTGTTTGTTATTTCCAACAAAGAGCCTTTATCCTTCAAAAGGTCAACCTAAAGCAAGAAAATCAGGATGTAATATTCTGTACTTTACACTGAATAAGAACGTGTTGCACTTACAATGCTATTGGTGGTGGCTTGTCTGGGAAGACTCCGCCGTTTAAAGTAAAACTAAACAAAAGAACAAATGTGTAATTTCTTGCAGGGTACCAGTCCCTAGATGTGGTGGCTGCATTAGTTTTCTTTCCTCAGGCAAGAACAGAAAATACCTATTGATCTTGACAGAAATTAAGTGTCCTTGTTATTTCTTGTAAGCTGGACAGAAAGCACGCCAATTCACAGTAATCCCATCATTAACCCATGCATTGGAGATGAACAAAGGCAGAAATGTTTGAAGTCCAGTTACAGGAAGTATGTTAGTAGCACGATTACTAGGTGTAGACGAAAAGGCTTGAAAAAACTAATGCAAACACCTTTTCTAAGGACTGGTAACATCCAAAATGTTAAACTGACAAATGATCCAAAATCCTTTCCATTTCAATATAGTTAAAAGTATATGTAAACCCAAATTACTAAAACTTAATCCTGCCATGAAGCCACTTGTTTAGACTCTTCCTGGTATGAGTTGACAACTCTGTCCCTGTCTCCCAATTGCTTACCTGTTTTGTCACCCTGTCACATGGGTTTCCAAAGGAGACTACAATTGGCCACTTCCACACACATTATGCAGGTATGGTCCCCGTTGTCACCAAAAGTAAACTCACCCTGAGAAATAACATGCTACCATTGTTGCACTGCATTTACACAGAAGTGGCTGCAGGAGAGCAGCAGAACTGATATACAACAAGACAAAAATGTGTATGACACACACACACACTCATATTAAGCAAACTAAATATTAAGTTAGAGATTAAAAAAAGAAGTATCACCACAAGTTAAAATTAATGTTTGAATCATTAGTGACCTAGTGCATTAGGAACTTGGTCCCATTTTGATCCCTGATGTTGTTGCTGGGCTAGCATGGTTGACAGAGAATTACCATAAATTGTAAATGACTGGTTCTTTGCATGGACCAAATCAGTATCTGCATTGAAAGTTGTATAACAGTTCCTGAAAACTTAGGCCAAGTAGCTACTTAAAAATATGTTGAGGAGAGTTGCTGCTCTATGTGACTGGAGGGCAGAATCCACAAAGCAGGGCACTGGAGATAACCTTTATCTTCCTGCCACAGGCCAAACATTAAATGATGCAATATTTTTCTTCCTAAGCATGTATCTAAAACAAAAAGGCTTAAGTAAACAACATTTCACTTTATGTGTTACTGATTTTTTTTTGTTTGGCCTAAAAAATAAATGATATACAGTGAGGAAAATAATGATTTGATCCCCTGCAGATTTTGTAAGTTTGCCCGCTTACAAAGAAATTAAAGGTCTATCATTTTTATCATGGGTGTATTTTAAATGATATCAACCAAAAACACACATGATACAAATGTTATAAATTGAGTTGCAGTTCAGTGAGTAAAATAAGTATTTGATCCCCTACCAACCAACAATAATTCTGGCTCCTCCCACAGACTGGCTATGTGGTACACGGATTAGTCCTGTCAATTTAAGAAGGTGCTCCTAACGACAACTTGTTATGTATATAAAAGACGCCTGTCCACAGAATCTCTTTCTTCCATTCAAACCTCACCACCATGGGCAAGAGCAGAGAGCTGTCAAAGGATGTTAGGGACAAGATCGCAGACCTGTACAAGGCTGGAATGGGCTACAAGGCTATCAGCAAGAAGTTTGGTGAGAAGGAAACAACTGTTGGAGCGAAAAAAGGAATACAAAATACCCATCAATCGCCCTCAGTCTGGAGCTCCATGCAACATTTCGCCTCATAGGGTAAGAATGATCATAAGAAAAATGAGGGATCAGCCCAGAACTACATGGGAGGAGCTTGTGAATGATCTCAAGGCATTTGGGACCACGGTCACCAAACAAACCATTGGTAACACAATACACCGCCATGGATTGAGATCCTGCAGCGCCCGCAAGGTCCCCCTCAAGAAGGCGCATGTACAGGCGCGTCTGAAATTTGCCAATGAACATCTAAATGATTCAGAGAAGGATTGGGAGAAAGTTCGGCGGTCAGATGACACCAAAATAGAGCTTTTTGGCATTAACTCGACTCGCCGTGTTTGGAGGAAGAAAAATGCTGAGATGTGTGCAAACCTGATAACCAACTACAAGAAACGTCATACCTCTGTGCTTGCCAATAAGGGTTTCTCCACCAAGTACTAAGTCATGTTTTGCTTGTGGATCAAATACTAATTTTACTCACTGAACTGCAACTCAATTTATAACATTTGTATCATGTGTTTTTTCTGGATTTTTGGTTGATATTCTGTCTCTATCATTTAAAATACACCTATGATACAAATTATAGACCTTTCATTTCTTTGTAAGTGGGCAAACGTACAAAATCTGCAGGGGATCAAATATATATAACTATATATAGGATTGATTCATCTTAGATATATCATTCAGCCTTGCTGGAAAAATATGGATGACTGTAAATTATATATCATTGTGAGAAGAAAATAGACCTGATGGAACATGCACAAAATTTACAGGGAGCATGTAAGCTGATGTATGTGCATATTGGGATACAAAGAAAATTAAGATTTATATATATTTTATCTGATAATGTTCTCTATATCCTAAGAAGCCTGACTCAGGCTAATGTGCTAAGACTTACCTTGTTCAGCACGAGGATGCTGGGGATGGCTGAGTTCTGAGACAAACACTTGAGAACTTCCAAGTGCAAAGAGCTTCTCATCCACTTCACTGAAACATCCACCAAAACTAGCACTGCGGAAAACAGCAAATGTCACTCAAGTACATCAATGTTTATCATAAACTACATCCGCTGCCACTGTCATCTTTGTTTAGTTGGAGCTACTTGTCTGGTTGTCATATTCATCCTCTGGCCCTTCTATGAAGTGTATACTGATGTAGAAGAAGGATGCAGGATAGAAGTTCAACTTCAGTGGCTGCGTACATGTTCTGTATCACAGAATCAAGAACAGCGAAACAGAAGATGAGCATGGCGGCCACAGAACAAGTACATTTTGAAAGAAGGTGGCAACACCAATAATTGTGACAGGTTCCTTTTACAAGGGTAATTAGACCACTCTAAAGCACCTATAAAACAACAGAAACTGAAAATAACACTTGGTTATAGGATACTGGAGAGGTTGCAAGAAGATGACAAATAATCTTTGCAGTCTCTAATGATGTGAAAAAACAAAAGAAAGCCTGCAGAGAGATGTCACTGCTCCATGCCTGTGTGAAAATCCCCCGGCCTATGGAACTCCGGGTGTCAACCAAAGACAGCCTAACCACACTCTTAAGGTGCCCATACACCTTACAATTTATCTGCAGATTTTCTGTGGTCAGATGGAAAAAGTGCAACAGGTTGGCCCAGGTGGAGATTACTCCATCCACACAGTTAAGTGTAGAGGGAGGAATCTGTTGCACCTTTTCCATCTGACCATAGAAAATCTGCAGATAATTGTAAGGTGTATGGCCAGCTTTAAGTAGGAAAGCAGGAAGCTGCACACCGATGATGTAAGATCACATCCCACTTTATTAAACCCAGACAATGGGTTTAAACCCAGACAGCCCAGCCTAGGAGTGCCCCTCTCTAATGTTTCATATGATAAAGGGTTGCTCAGAGGGATTTCTGGAGCTGGATGTGATTGGACATCATCGGTGTGAGACATCCTGCTTACCAACAGGGAACCCGATAGCCAGACAACTGTACATTCCTAGGCTGCAAATAAAATAAAGGATTTCAGTGCAGATTATTTTTCAGCACATGAAAGAGGAAAGTAACAAATATAATGTGATTTGGTATCCATTTTAAGGGTTCATATCAATCTAAAATCCATTTTAATTCCACGTGGTAGTGCAACAAAATAGGAAAAATGGCAGAAGGGGTGAATACTTTTGAAAGCCACTGTATGACAGTCCACACCTAGCTAAAAATTATTTTTTCCCATCTCAGTTTTTTGGGAAAGATATCTTCTCTTGGGTTTTTACTGGTGTCTGTCCTTGTTGGGGAGATCTACTCTAAAGGTGCCCATACACCTTACAATTATCTGCAGATTTTTCTGTGTTCAGATGGAAAAAGTGCAACAAATTGGTGGAGATTACTCCATCCACACAGTTAAGTGTAGATGGAGGAATCTGTTGCACCTTTTCCATCTGACCACAGAAAATCTGCAGATTATTGTATGGTGTATGGCCAGCTTTATTTCCTGTACCACTGGCCACAAAGGAAGTGAGTGGAATCCCGCCCATCTTCCAAGGAAACACAGTGATAAAACACAGAAATTCTAGTCATTCCCCACCCTACCTAAAAATGTGCTTTTACAGCTGTTGATGTCTTTGCTGTAGACAAGGAAAGTAATAAAAGCACAACCTAACCCTTCCCTACTCTATCCAGAAGCTTAAATACAAAGCTTCGGTTGGCGTTTCACTTTATATGCAACACACAATAAAGTGATCAGTTCCCTAAACCATGAGTGTCAGACTGTCCAGTGGTCATCATAAACATAGCTCTTCTTTGAAGCCTGTATGCATGGGGACAAAGGCAACTTTCCCTAATGAATGATTACTATCTAAACAAATTAGTATCATCTTCCAATTAGTACAATTATAGAACCCGATTGTTATACCGAGCTCAGTTTTAGTTGACCGTGTTCTGTCTCTTTGGAGTGAAAACTAAACAAGGCAGCAATGCCTGCATCCGGAATAAATTCCGCTTTGTATTCAAATCATCTTTACCCATATTAAAGAAATACAGCATTAAAATATACTTCAGGTGCAGTGATGCAGATAAATATATTTACTGACTCAGAATATGATGCATATTCAATAAGACCCTCTTCATACTGCAGGTGTAGTGTGTAATTTATGTTTAAATAGTACAAGGCAGGAACAATCTCAATATCCCAGCTCATGTAACTGTCACAGAATATGAGAAGAATGAAGCCTCTCACTTATGATTTCATTTGCAATTCTAATCGGTGTTCTGCAGACGTTCACCGAACAGGCGGCTCCCTTTAACGCACTTGCACACTTCAGAGCTTTGTGGTATTCTAACCCCCTGCTACAATTTGTACTGGCATATGGTCATATATTCCCTTCATTAATCTTCACATCTTCTATTCAGGCCATGTATATGGTGCTCCATTTTGCATATATAGAAATACATTTCTAATAGGTTTCCCCTGTACATCTGCCATGCACCAGTTAGAACAGGTTTTCAGCCCCGGGAGATTAGGTGTATCTGCACTGCGCTTAGGCTGATAGGGACCTTCTTGTAACCCACATGCAAAGTGTAAATAGGAGAATACTCGTACCTACGTCAGCCAACTTCACAGACTCCCATGGGTCCTCCTGAAGGGACTTCTCCAGGTTATGCCTGAAAGATAATGTGCAATGCTGAACAAACTGCTTGGCTTCCTGTTATCTGTCAAGTATAATTGCAGAGGGAAATACATCTTTACCAGGCCCAATTCCTGTTATACTATATAATCCACAGCCATACAGCTTAATGGTTTTTTTTACATCTTTAAATTGAATTTCCAATTTTGCAGTCAAATTTAAGCAAACCCCACTATATGTAGGTTACATGTTTCTATTCACACAACATACCTAAAAAAATATTTCTTACCTTATATATGTCTCTCTGTAACAGGCCTTTGCAAGCTTCTCTCTTTCCAAGTGACAGGAAACTCTGTCTGTCCCCATAGAAAGACAAGGGACAGAATGAGCTTCCCCTCATATAATGCTTCTAGATCGCTAACCCTTTGTTAGGACTGACAGTGTTCAAATCTAGTTTGCACCTGATAATGAGATCTGCCAGCACAGTACAGACAAGGATAATCATATTACATTCCAGAGCAAAACTTCCCTTTCATAATAGAGCATGTATTGTGCAAGCAGCAATTTCATTTAACAAAAATTAAGTTATGCCATGTGAATGAGAAACATGTAACAACGATAAAATATGTGTTATCCCAATTTGCCTGCAAAAATGGAAATACACTTTAAGGCTTAGCAACATCAATATAATATTTGATATATTCTTCACAGAATCCCAAACACAAAATAAACTGAATGATTAACTTATTAGTTTCTGAACTTCTAATGATATAGTCTTGTTCCTTGTCAAAAATGTTATAGGCAGACATGCAGGAAAGTAATGGCGACTGCAGAAAGTAGAAGCAAAACAAATGACAAACGCACTCAACAATTTGTTACCAGTTATACAGTAAGGTGCACACGAAATGGGCTTTGAACAGTAAAACAGTAGAAAGGCATCATGGCACATTTACAAACCAGCATGTAAAACAACTTTTCTCTTCTGCAGAAAATGTGAAAGCCGCACTGCCGCGCCAAGGCACCAATAGGTGCCTTGGCGCGGC
>NW_017306825.1:155180-171026 GCF_000935625.1 Nanorana parkeri | reverse complement strand
AAGGCACCAATAGGTGCCTTGGCGCGGCAGTGCGGCTTTCACATTTTCCTGCAAAAGACGTGTATCCAAACCTCTGTTATTAACCTCAGTGGTGAGACAAGTTGTTTTACATGCTGGTTTGTGAGTGTGCCATGATGCCTTTCTACTGTTTTACTGCAGAAAGTAGAATTCACAATCCGGCCAACCTTTACGGCAAAACATTGTTGTACAAACATGCAGCTCCACAAACTTGAGAACACACATTTTGCCTACGTAGAAGGATCACCTGAGCACCAGAAAAATCCATCCCAGCAGAATGTATCATATCCTTGAGGATCCCTATCTAAGCTCGGTTGGGAGACTTTAGATGCACCATCTGACTATACATTGCCAGATCAGGTAAAGGTCCTCTTACGCCTGTAAGCATCTTAAAGCTCACAAACATCTAAATACAGAGATGAAATACATACTAAAGGAGCTGTTGTAACTGCCATATGATATGCATTTCTGCACATTTAGTCCAGAAAAGTACACAGCCCCAGCACAGCTAGATGGGCAACACCACTTTCCCTGTTACAGCCAAAGAACACAGTGGTGTCATCTCTCTAACTGCAGCCTGGGCAGCGAAGGAGCAGCAGCTACTGATGAGGTCATCCCCTACTCTCTCCTTCCTGTGTCATCAGTCAGATGTCAGCAACTAGAGGGAGTGGTTAGAGGTACAAAAGGAGTAGTGTGCTAACCATTCTGAAAAGCTACTACTGCTACTACCTAATGTTTTTGGGTCCTAATTTGCCCTTCCATTATTCCTTTGATGTTTTTCTTCTCCATTTCCCTGTTTCTAACCAAACCATTATATTTCAATAAAAATATATTATAAAGAAAATAGGCATTTACACATTTTCTGTGGCCCTCGTCAATAATCTACCTCTACCATGGAATACAAGATGGGATACAAGAAGCTAGTTCAGAAATGTTTCAGGTGAATTGTGGTACAACAAACCATAAATGCTGATTTCATCCGAATTTGCTTCACTTTTCTTTCTAATGTGGTCATTGGAATGTACTCAAGTTGGACATTTCTTCTATGATCTTACCTGTGCTTACATGGACTGACTTGAAGGTCATTGTACTGCATTCATTCCTCTGCTACAGGCAGGAGTAGGCATGGCCCCATAGCCCACAGAGACAGGGAAGGGGGGCGCGGGGGATAAGGTTTGGTTTTCCATTATTGTTATTTGCTCTGCTTTATGTAACTAAGTGTTATTGGGCGGAAATTTTTTTCAGGTATTTTTCTTATTTTGATGTTTTCTTGCTGTTTCTTTTAGGAGGAGAACTATGGGGTTAGGGATTTTCCCCATAGTTCTCCTAAGGGTAACTGGAGGACACAAACTAGCGTTCTCCCGTCACCCAAAGCTCAGTATACCGCGAGCTGCAGCTGAAGACGCCACAGCTGAAACGGATCCCGAAAATTATTTCTGGATCCGCCCAGCTGCGTGAGTGACAGCTGGCTCTGCCTATCTAGAGGCAGAGCCAGCTGTACCCGCCCCCTCCCACGTCCGTTCCGCCAGTCAGCGCTGGAGGATCGGACAGGGGAGGGGGGAATCCAGTCACTCCCCTGTCAAGGCTCTCAGCCGTGACAGGATTGAGAAGTGAGCGAGCGCCGGTATGTGTTCGCTCACTTCCCGATCTACTGAGCCGACCTGTGACAGTTTTATTGTCACTGGTCGGCTAGAACTATGAGGATGAGTGAAAATCACTCACCTCATAGTTCTCCTTTAATAAGAAGAAATTATTAAATGCAACATTTATGTCCTATACCAGATGTTTTAAAACTGCCTTTCCATGTGCAAAAATTCTGCTTGCAGATAAAATTATAGCTGACGTATCGGATTGTAGAGTGCTCACAGCTAGAGGTGACAGATTCATTACCTGGCATACTTTTTTTATTTTTTTTAAAATACTGGTATCTGTGAGAGTGTCCTACCTTTTTACTTTGATAGCATTGACCATACCAGGGGTGTCAAGGAGAATCTGGATAGAAAAAAAATAATATTCCACAATGTTAAATATGTAATGGTTTTATCATTTTATGTGCCCAGCATCAAATTAAACAATAGTGGAACCTTAAAGTGTCCTTGTAGAGAAAAAAAAAAGCAATGTGCCAGTTAAATATAATATATAAACTCCCACCACATTACAATTATTTATATAGCACCAACATATTCCGCAGCGCTGTACAATACAAGTTTAGACAATACAAGTAAGAAACACTGACAAGCATCATTAGATGAGGAGGACCCTGCTCAAATAAGCTTACAATCTACGAGGAAGGGGACGAAGACACAGTAGTGGGGAAGGGGAGACTTCAGATGTATACCAATAAAAACGGGAGGGATTTGGGAGTACTGTAAAGCAGGAGCAGACAGGAAGGCTGTATAGGGTGAGAAATCAAGGGGAGAGCTGATACACTTCTCTAAAGAGGTGCATTTTGAGGGATTTTTCAAAGTCTTGTAGGGATGGTGAGGGCCTGGTGTCGAGGGAGAGAACTTTTGGTTTCTGGATCAGGCTTTTTAAATGGATTTTGCATTGAATTTTTTGCTCTGCCCCATCAATCTACATAGGTCCTGGTCCAAAATTTCTGGTCTCAGTGTATAATCATGGTCACTGGTACTGCTTGCCTCTACAGATCCTCGGATAACCTGTGTCGGCATTTAGCAATGTGCATGTGCCTCAGCCAGCTTACTATTTGAACGAGGTCGTCTTAACATAATAGTGTAATCCACAGCGACAATGCAACAAAGAGGGTGGCTACATTTTTTGTTTCAAAGTCTTTTATTTGTTTTTAAGAAATAACAACATCTATACATAGACAAACAAACAAACAATTCGAACAGCCATTTCGGACTCCTCTACCTTCCCTCCATATCTATCACCCCCAATTCATCCTAAAAAAGGTGGGTGAGCAGAACTATATAAATAACACATAAATACATACATTATTACCTAACATTCATCTCTCCCCGACCTATACATATCTATCTTTGTGATCTTATTTTTTAAATTACCTACATTTGACCTACAGTAAGACCACGTAGGGCTAGCATAGTCACCCTCAATAAGGAAGTGCAACAGCCTAATTTCAAATCTTACTCTGTTTTGATACACAAGTAAACATGGCTAATGTTGCATCTTCATATGTGCACTGGAGAAGATAAAGAAAACTAGATCTAGATTAGTGATGCTTTAAGTGATTTTGCAGGACTTTAGTCAAAGTGTGGGCATCTACTGTATATGCAAAGGTTTCAACAGCAGGTCAAATGCAGGTTAATATTTCTTCTGTATACAGTGTCGTAGCTGCTGATGCTCTGGATCCATTGCATGTTTTGGATATTTGGTTCTATGGCCAGTTCAGTCTAGTTGTAAAGGCTGAGATTCAACCAATGTCTCTAGGAATACACACAAGAGATGCCGCTGTGCACTTACCAGTTGTGTGTTGCCGCCTGTGACGACACCCTGTGCTTGGCAGCGGGTTGTGTGCACTTTACTGGACACTGGAAACAGCTGTAAATAAAAGAATATGATCAGACAAGATATCTTCAATGTAAATATTCCTGTATGCATCTGCCCATTGGACATGACTTTAACCACTTCATTCTTAATGCAAGGGATTTATAATCTAACAGATGCATTTCTAGTGTATGTCTACAGTCAAACAACCTCTGCCTCCAGCACTAACCAGGATATGTATTTAAAAATCTCCAGGAATGCAAGAAAATGGGGTGAATGGATTAAAATGAGAGTATTGCACTCACCTATGTGCCCCTGGTTGTGAAATATTCAGCAGCAAAGTTCAGGCCCCAAAATGTTTTTACTGCACTGAACTGCTGGTTGTTGAGGAAATCTCCATACACATTCACAGGCAGACAACTAAAGCTGCCCATATATTGGTAGATTTTAGTATGAATGTTCATTTGAAAAATCTCTTTAGAACAATCGATAATGCCATTAGAGAATTTAAGAATGTAAATTCAAAATGTCATTTAATGTTAACATTCAATTTTGGAATGAATGGAGCTTCTTGAACGAAAATAATATTTACTATTTGAGTCACTACGGACGAAAGCGAACGTTGATTTGACCCCATTAACAATTAGAAAATCAAGGAAACATCCAGAACATTTTTTTTTTTTTATGAAACTCTTACAGGGCCAACTGATCGGAAGCCGATTAATCGATTATTGAAAAAGTTGACAACTTTTTCAATAATCGATTATAATCGATTATGTCGATTAGTTGTTGCAGCCCTATACTGGTGTATGGGCAGCTTAACAGCAGGTGTCTGAAGAGTGCTGTGCAGTGGGTGGAAGTGTGCTGAATACCCACATTTGCAGCTAAGGATCTTTGGATCAGGGGAACTCAAGTGTAGTGCACATTATTCTAGTCATCTCACCCCAATAAGTACTCCTTTAAAACTGGCGGAGAGGTGAAGCTAGTCCAAACTACTGGTGTGCACTGGTTATTTTAGTCTTAGGATTTTGCAGAACTGTAATGGTTGGATCAGTGTGGCATTCAGGGAAATATAATTTTCAGAAGGGGGTGAACCATGCCAGCTTCAATGTATCTTGCACAGGTTGGTGAGCTGGCATGGTTAGCCTATCCTTCACAAAAATCTAGTTCCCTGGCTATTAGATCATCCCAGCCTCTCCAATGCTTTCTGAGTCACAGACCCAAAAGAAGTACACAGATATCATGACTTTCATTTGTGGAATGTTTGTTCCAGGTCAATGTTTTAGAAGTACTAAAGCCAGACAACTATAATTTAAATAAGTTAGCAAGCAGTGCTGCTCTGAATTCCCATAACCACCAGTTGTGAAAAGTTGGGTGCATGTTTACTGATCAACAGCTCCCTGCAGTTGCTGATACCAGAGCACAGCAGTTGTAGGATGTGCTGTCTCTGTCAAAGGGTGATGTTTAGGTAGAGTCAGCCAATCAGTGGCTCTGTCCAAACAAATTTCACTCCTTGAACTCTGTGTGTACCAACTTCCACTTACAATGCTGCCTGTAACAAAGGCAATGTAATCCTAAATGCATTATACATATCATTACTGAGAATAATTCTTTATTCACTGGATACCTTTCTGCCAAGAAGCTGATTGGATAATGTTGATTTTCCAGCATTTGGGGCCCCTATGATAGCGATTTTAAGGATTTTGGGGTCCTCTGGTTGGTTTGGGGTATGTTTCAATAAACTGTCTTGATCAGCTGTGGAGACAGAAGGAAAATCATAATTTACAAATAACATTCACTGGATTTTATAGAAGCAATGATGGCTTCTTAAATATGTGTATATGTCATCCTTGCTATAAGTAACATGGTGTTATGCTTGCCTGACTCAAGCAATCTGATTTAAAGATATGGGGAGTTATAGCCTTTAGTGCAGGGGTGCCCACAAGGTCGATCGCGATCTACCAGTCGATCGCGTAGCGATCACTGGTAGATCGCCATGTCCTCTCCTCCGCCGCTTCTCTGGATCCCCGCTGCTCTCCCCAGCGGGGATCCGAGAAGAAGTGAAGGAACCGGCGGCGGGGGAGGGCGGAGGACGGAGCCGCTGTCACTAACTAATGCAGAGCAGTGAGGAGAGAGAGAGACGCTCGGCCAGGATCTGACAGCCGATGCCCCTCTCTCCCCTCAATGCTCATCCGTTCTGTCACAGCGGCTCCGCCCCCCCGCGGCTCGTCGTATCCCCCTCTGCCCGGGAGAGCAGGGGGATCCAGAGAAGTTGCAGCCCCCGTGTGCGTGGACGAGCGGCAGAGGATCGGTACATGTCACTAGTATGTACCAATCCTCTGTGCAGGACAAACACTGGAGCGATCGGCTGCTCACTCCAGTGTTTGTAAATATCCCCCTCCCGCCCCTGAATGCAGGTGTTTTTTCGTTGGTAGATCTCAATGAGCTCGTCATTTGAAAAGTAGATCTCCAGACGAAAAATAGTGGGCGCCCCTGCTTTAGTGCCTCCAGTACATTCCTACTGGCCAATGAGGCATCACATCACAATACATCAATGTATAATACTATCTTATCAGGAACAATTCTGGTAAAATGAAGAATTAAATGTGTCCACATGCAAATTAATATCCTGTAGATGCTGTATGATATTAGTTTGGATGATCCGCAAGCCTACTTGACGCTGTTTATGCTTTTGTTTTACAAGCCACTCTATGAGAATTTTACTATTTCAATTAATGATAAACTGCCTGCTTTCTTTGGTCACATTACTTTTCTCATTGATATTGCTTGCCTGTTTGATTTTCACATCTGTTTGTGTCTTTGCCTTGCAATGACAGTCTACACTGTAACAAGGGATCACATTTATATAGGGCTGCAACAACTAATCGACATAATCGATTATAATCGATTATTGAAAAAGTTGTCAACTTTTTCAATAATCGATTAATCGGCTTCCGATCTCACTGGCTATAGAGGACTACAAAACCCAGCAACAGTACATTATACAGCGCAATGCAGAATACCACCAGCTATAATGTACTATTGCTGGGATTTGTTGTGCTCCTCTATAGCTGGTGATATTCTGCATTGCGCTGTAAAATGTACTATTGCTGGGATTTGTAGTCCTCTATAGCCGGTGCCATTCTGCATTGATTGCTGTATAATTATAAACTTTCCATTTCACTATATCGCACACCACACTTTTTTTTTTTACTTCCACCGCTCCAAGCTTGCTCCTGTGATGGACTGCAATCTCAATACAAACTAGTAGTCCATTACTGGAGCCATTTTTTAAAATGTATTTTATTGTTTATCCGATTAACCGATTAATCGAACTTAATAATCGGCTAACTAATCGATTTTGAAAATAATCGTTAGCTGCAGCTCTACATTTATACAGTGATAGTCTACAGTGCCATCTACTTTATAGCTGCCTGCTATTGGTCAGGAGCCTCTGTATGGATTTTTTTTTGTTGCCTTTGTTCAGAAGATACAACATTGCATTAGTGTCATGTCAGAACAAAAGATCCTGTCTTCCTTTTTTCCTGTGGATTATAATTTTGTATACCGACGCAATTCCTTTTCGATGAAGGAACTTTATGGGCTTGCGGATTATCCATACCAATAACTTACAACATTAATATTAAATTCTAGGTGGACTGCTTTAATTATCACTTTACCATAAATGTTCATGATAAGATAGCATTAAATAAGTATGTATTTGATTGGCTGGCTATGCTTAACTGAAGGAATTTAGGAAGTGATCTATAAACCATTTGCCCATTGAGAATTACCCCGGAGCAGAGATATCTCTCTTATATTCTTCTTCTGATCTTTTTCTTTCTATAACTAAGTGAATGGATGTGAGTATTCTCTAATAATAATGCTACAGATCGCGGAAAATGCTATAGTATCAGACCTATATACGGACGTAACAAGGACTAACTGATTAATATAATAACGTAAAATCATTAGTGGAAAAAGTGGATTTCCTCTTTTTGAAAATGCAATGGCAATATGGAATGTAGCTTCTAGACTGCAATTTAACGCCTTATTCACATGTTCACATGTCTATAATGTTACTGCTGTGACTTTTCTTACTTTTATGCAATAATTTGTATTGTGTATCTTTAAAAAATTTATACAATAAAAAAATTTCAATCAAAAAACAAACAAACCATTTGCCCAGTTCTTTGCTGCAGGAATGAGATTTGCAGTGCTGTTTGGCCACTAGATGGAGTCGAGGAATTTCAGCTCCATCGAGTGGCCCTACACCTACACACTCTGCAAATAGTCTAAATCAGCAGTAGTAATATTAACATTATTTTGGTATATATTGCTTAATCTTTTTTTAATTTTATTTTTTAGAATTACCACCCTCTTACCACTATCACAACACATATCTGCAGCAGCAGTGGGTGAGCCTTAAAACCAAGCGGCAGCATATAGGTGTCCATGGGGCTTGGCTGTTGTGGGTTGCGAGCGTCACTGACAGTGCCCAATCACTGTAAATGATGGGGAGTCGGTGGGATGGGCTCCCAATCATGTGACAGCCAATGACAGGGGGTCACATGATCCAGACTCAGCCTCCCAACACGTGCATATGTTTTGAAGACAGCGGTGAGCAACTCCGGCCCTCCAGCGGTTTTGGAACTACAAGTCCCATGAGGCATTACAAGACTGACAGTTACAGGCATGACTCAGAGGCACGTTGGGACTTGTAGGTAAAGCACAGCTGGAGTTGCCCACCCCATCTTAGACTGTTCTGGCTAACCATTGTTATTGTATACCTTTATTAAAGGAGACGGCTGGTGCCTGTGGAGTGAGATATTCTTCTGCAGGTTGCTCTCTGCTCACCCCCAGCAAACTCCCGAAGGCAGAGTCCTTTCCATGCAGACATGCTGCAAAATTATGTGTCCTCAAAGGCTCCTGCTTCCTGACAAGTATGACACACGCTAGAAGTAGAAAGATGAAAGGTACAGCAACAAATTGTATATCATGCCAGGGACTGACAACAATCAGTTGTGGTAAAGAGACAAGTCAGACAGATTGAAGAGAAAAAAAAAAGTATGTTTTGGTATAGGTGCAGAACTTCAAAAGACGCACAAATAATTAATTAATTTTAATAAATAATTTTAAATGTAACAAGAATTTAGGCATCTTTGATGAGTGCTGTATTCACTTCCACAATTTAAAAAAAAAAATGCAGCCACTTTTTTTGTCACTTTTGTGGTTAACTCAATATTCAGAAATAAAAGGCGCCAAACCAAAAGGTGAAATAGTCTAAAAGTGCCTTTAACTGATTGCCATCCGCCCGTTGAGAATAAAATGGATTTGGCTGCTCCCTTGTAACTTGTATGTTATGTCAGTCAAAGTACCGCAGCGCTGAATACTGAAAAATGGCCTGGACAGGAAGGGGGTTTAACACCGTGGACTTCAAGTGGTTAATTGTTCACAATTCGACCGAACAAAAAACAGCCAATGTGTTCTGGGGGGCAACAACACTATACCTTCATCAGGATTTAGAATGGGATAAGCATTTGATGGGCTCTCTATATGATGCCTGGAACTGTAAATGGCAGATGTTTTTTGGTTAAAAAAAATTGAACACTTGCATAGTGTTAAAGCTTTCAGTGATTGTTTTTAAACTTTGCACAGCAAAGTGTCAATATAACATTTCTTCTATGTTTTATTTCTGTTTTTTTAACCCTACTGTGGAGATTTATCCTCATTTCCTGCCTCTGCACTCATACAAGAAATGGGAAAGGAGGGGGGGATAGGGGTGCTTGTCTTCTGGACAGGAAGGAACAGACAGCAAGAAAAACATTTCAGCAGATGTAACCTTTCCCAATTCTACTAAAAAAAATAATCCTAAATACATTTTCTGTCTCAGTTAAAGAGATTTCACATCATTTCCTGTTTTGACAAAGTCAATTAGAAGAAAAAAAAACCATTTCAGAGAGGTGGGGGTTTTTGTGAAAAGAGACATCATGCAAAGTCTCTTCTGCCCCCCAAAATGCTACCCCCCAGCTATTTTGTATTTTCTGCGTACAGTGAACTGGGCTGAGTGCTGTTGAGGATGTAACTTCTGCATGCATGTGTTGCATCATCAGTAGCCTCCCAATGGCCGAAGAGGATGTGTGGGAGCTCAGAAGTGTTGGTGGTGGAGATGGAAGTGGAGGGGGACAGAGCAGGGGCCAAAGATAGACTCACCAGTGCATCTAACCAAGTGTTAACATGTATAAACAGGGGAATAAACACTTTGTCCGGGAAGCATAACGATGTGTTTATACATCCCAGGTACATGGCCATATAATGTAAATTGCGGACATATTTGTGCACCCTGGGAACAAAGCTGCCGTGTGCAGCCATCCATAGTAATTAATAGCTATAGGTGACTGTAAATGGCTTGACACTGCTACATGTCAGACAGTCTGCATCCAGGGGCATACAGCTTTACTTAAAGGAGAACTATGAGGCGAGTGATGTTCACTCACCCTCATAGTTCGAGCCGACGTGTGACAACAAAACTGTCACACATCGGCTCTATAAATCAGGAAGTGAGCGAACGCATACCGTCATTTGCTCACTTTCCGATCATCTCCCTGCACAGAGCGGTGACTGTAAGTTACTGCTCCCCGCAGGGATTACCCCCTCCGATCCTGCAGCGCTGACTGGAGAAATGGACAGGGGAGAGGTCGGGTACAACTGGCTATGCCTCTAGATAGGCAGAGGCTGCTGTCACTCACGCACTTGTGTGGATCTTGACAGTATTGTAGAGATCCGTCCTGGCTGCGGCGCTCTCAGTATATAGTGCGCTGTAGCTCGCTATATACTGAGCTTTGGTTCATGGGAAGACGCTAGTATATGTGCTCCCGTGACCCTTAAGAGAACTATGGGATAAAAAGGTTACCCCGTAGTTCTCTTTTAAGTAGTGGCATAAACCCATGTACAGCCACCTACAGCTATTCATTCCTAGCGGTGGCTACATACGGCAACTGTGTATCTCACACATGGAAATATGCCAGTAATTTATGTTATATGGCCTCATGCATCTGTATGCAACAGGCCGAAGCAATGCAAACGCAGGAGGCTCATGTCAATGTATACCCCAGGCGGTTTAGTACTCATCCTGGACGATAGGCAGAGCCATGCTATATCAGGCTATTCCTGTTTCTACCAATATTTTATGGTTGGAACTGGCCTTTAATCATTATCTATAGATCTCAGTTGATCTTGGGCACATACAGGTGGCAGACATTGGAGGTCTCCGGACTATAAGCTCAATGTCATAGTCGACCTGCACTCAGATATTGTGATGTGAGGACAGCCGAGGATCAGAGTTCTGCTGTATCTGATGGAGTGACCGGTGCGCTTCCCTCATCGTGGTAGGCCGCAACCTGTCACACACAGCGGACACTGACCTGTCCTTCTTCCGACCAGGACCCGGGCACAGCCGGCTCCCACCGCCCTGACAGCGGCACACCACATCTTCTTCTCCGGCTTACATTAGTCTCATGGTGTGCCCACGGACGCGGCCATATTGGAGTGTCGCCCCGCTGACATCACTAGTACGCCGCGTCTTCAGACATCCGGCGCCATTTTTAGTACTGGCAAAACACTGTCTCGATGGAAGTTTCTCTGGCTTCTGTGATTCTTTTTTTCAGAACTACTGTAAAAAAAACTTTTTCTCTTTCTCTCTTTTCAGGCTGATCCTAATACTAATGTACTAGCAGTAATAAAGGCTTTCAAACCCTGGAAGAATTCCTTTAGATACCCAAATCAATTTCTGATGAAGGTTAAACAGGACCTTATGCCTGTATGTATGCCCGAGTTTCAAAAAGTGTGGTTTTATGTTTACTTTATATATTTGTAATGGGGGCAGCCATATTTGCCCTGTAGAAAAGCAGGGTGTGCTTCCATCTGACCCTCCTGTGTCACCGATAAGGTCTGTTTAAAAACAAGGGGCCCTCTGCTGCAGAGGTGGGCAACTCTAGCTGTTGTGGAACTACAAGTCCCATGAGGCATTGCAAGACTGACAATTAAAGGTATGACTTCCAGAGACATAGGGCATGTTGGAATTTGTAGTTAAATCACAGCTGGAGGGCCGGAGTTGCCCAACCTTGCCATCTCTAATGATGTCAAACACCCACAATACACTTGGTAGCTAAAGACCATATTATCTAGGACTAGCGTAACCTATTACCATAGCTGGGAATAGACCCGGCAATACTAGAATGTTAGATACGGCTGCCAGGTCATTTTGCTGCTGGCTGTATGCATAGATTTGGCAGCATGGCGGTGGGTTTAAACACCAGGCTGCCACATCTATTCATGCAGCTGAAGGGTGCTGTTTTGTGCTAGGAGAGCACTCAAGCAGCCCAGAAGAGGGAAGGGCGGGTATGTGACGTGATTTCCTCTCCTCCATTCACAGAATGCTTTGTACTCTGAAAAAATAAAAGGCTTTTGTGAATGGGCGAGGAGAGAGAAGGGGGTCGAGGATGTGACTAGAACCCTTTAGAGCCATACTCACTGCTCTCATCCTCGCAGCATCCGGAAATGTGTGGGAGCTGGCTTTCAGCAAGGTATGATGTTTATACTATGCAGCAGTCCTCCACACACAGCATACATATTGATAAGGCTAACTAACGTAGGTATAACAGTATATACAATACATTTTTTTCTCAGGGTTCAGCTTTAAAAAATTGTAAGAAAATTACATGTAGAAACATTTTTGAATCGATATCACAACCTAATTCCAAAATGTTTTGGCATCTCCGGGGAAAGATTTTTTATTTCTCAAGCTCCTCAGTGGCCATAATGCAGTATTACATTACATTCAACCTGAAAAGAAAATATATTAAAGGAGAACTATGGGGTCAGGGCTTTTCCCCATAGTTCTCCTTAGGGTAACGGGAGCACACAAACTAGCGTCCTCCCGTCACCCTCTGGATCCCGTCTGGATCCGCCCAGCTGCGTGAGTGACAGCTGGCTCTGCCTATCTAGAGGCAGAGCCAGCTGTACCCGCCCCCTCCCCCCGTCTGTTCCGCCAGTCAGCGCTGGCGGATCGGAGCGGGGAGGAGGGAATCCAGTCCCTCCCCTGTCACGGCAGAGAGCCGTGACAGGATCGAGAAGTGAGCGAACATCGGTATGTGTTCGCTCACTTCCCAATCTACTGAGCCGACCAGTGACAGTCTCATTGTCACAGGTCGGCTAGAACTATGAGGTGAGTGAAAAGCACTCACCTCATAGTTCTCCTTTAAAGCTGCATTCACACGGGGCGTTCGGGGATTCGTGTGTCAGGAACCTATGGATTCAGCAGGAATGCCAGATGTTCCCATTCAGATGTGGCCACTGTAGCCATTCAAGTAAATGATATGGTGACAGCAGCCACATCTGTCAGCGGCAGTCCGCTGGAAATCGTATATGGTACAAGTACATGCTGTTTGGAATAGATGATTATCCCTGGATGCATCTATCCTGCATCCGGCGACAGTCATCTTCCATGTGGACTGCCACTGACAGATGCAGCTACTGTAACCCTGTCATTAAGTTCAGTGAGTACACAGCCTCATCTCAATGGGGACATCTGGGATTCCTGCTGCAGGAATCTCAGAATGTGGCATTTGTGTCCCATGGGGGGTTAGAATGTTTGTTTTTTTGCCTCTATTTGCCAAAGTGAATGTTCACAGGGAAATAGCTCTGCAAATTGTTATAAATAGACTCCATAAAGTTCTTCATTAGCCTAAATTTACAAAATTAGCTTTTACCTTATGCATTGGATCAAAATGCTGATAAATCATCAGTGTGATATAAAGGTTTTATTAGGATTACAGCAGTTCTCCCACTGACTTTTGTACTACAAAGTTGAAGAAAACATCACATAAATTCCTCAGCCCTGTTCTTTCTTTCACCTTTTTAATAAAAAACATTTCTTGTTTTCTGCCCTTTGTAACTGTTTAACAAACTTTGTATTTTAAGCATTCTTTTTTTGCAACCTCCACACTCAACATGTTTGACTTTTTTTAAATATGTTTGCATCTATTGTCATCCTCTTTTTAAACATTTCTCACCTCTTGCCTCTAATAATACTAGCTCAGGAGAGAAATGGCAGGACCCTTTCCCTCCTGAATTACTATTATTACTGGTAATGGGCTGTGTCCTCGATATATACGGTATACCCTTGCATGGCTATATATGTTCTGAGAAAAGGTGCAGGCTTTCTTAAAATGGCTGCTGGTTGAAAATTGAAACCATGGCTAAAAAAAGCTTCCCTATAGCTACATAAGACTCTCTTGCATGGTAGATGCAAGAGAGACTTATGCATCTTCCACATTCTGAGACACATAGTTCTCTAAAAAGACTGCTGGAAGTAGCAATTGCAGACATTTTCTGTACACATTGTACCTCTACAGTTATCAGTGGGGTTGCTAGTACTGGTGCTGCATGCCTCATATCTCAAGTTCAGTGTCCTGTGTCCCAAGACCACAAACGGCCTGCCATCCTATTTTATAACTTTGCACTGAGTTCCTTGCCTTAACCACTTTCAAACCTAGCTCATTGGTGAGGTCCAAGTTTCCCTCCTCTATGTGTTTTGCCGGCAGGAACAGGTGCACAGTAAACCATCACATCCACCAGTCTCTAAAGAAGAGGTTTCCAGCATGTGGCCACATCATCATCATCAGTCTGCCTGCATGCTAGGCCAACCACCTGCCGCTACCTCTGTCATCATGAGGAGGGAGGCAGCCAGGTGAAAACTAATGTAAAGGGACAACTAAGCACTGCCCATCAATATAAAGGGGGCACTGACCATCAATGTAAGGGGGGCAATGACCAGTGACCACCAATGTCAGGGGGCACTGACCACTAAAGTAAGGGGGCTACTGAACACTGACCATCAATGTTAAGGGGGCGCTGAGCACTAACCATCAATGTAAGAGGGGCGCTGACTCCCAATATAAGGAGGACGTTGAGCACCAATGTAAGGATGCACTAACCATTAATGTAAGGTGGGCACTGACCACCAATGTTAGGAGGCACAGACCATGAATGTAAGGTGGCACTCACCACTAATCTAAGGAAGCGCACTAAACACTCATCACAAGTTTAAGGGTGACTCAGCCACAATGAAATACTTAACTGGCATGCACTGTATAGTTTATTCAGTAACTGTTAGAATGTTAAAAGACCAGTTTGAGTTAAAGTACATATATACCCTTGTAAAAAAAATACCACTCATCTGCCTTTCTAGCCTAGTTAATGCACAAAGCTGTGTCCCCACCCCGCACTGGTCTGTACTTACATCCTCTGATAGATGCGGCCTCCTGTCTGCGGCCCAGCGGGTAATGATCTAGTTTTGGAGTACCTGCACCTGTGCACAAATATCTCATAGACATGAGTAGACATGTGCGATTCGTTTCTTTCCGAATCAAAGTTCAGACGAATTTTCCGAAATTTGGACACTCGGACACATCCGAATTTACGAATCCCAATGCATCCAAATGTGTCCGAATCCAAATTTCCGTTTCCGAATTTTGGATCCAGTCCGAATTTAGTTCAAAAACAAAACTGAATCAGACATGTGACTTTTCTGGCCAATCAGATGTGTTTTTCGGTTTAATGCATCCGAATGGGTCTGAACACGAGTTTTCATTACGGCAACATGGGAGCCATGTACAGTGTATACATTTAATACTAAAGCTGAGGCTTCTAGACCCGAATGGTATTTCGGATCCAAATTTCCGAATTGCATTCGGGAGCTCCTGAATGCCATTCAGGTCTGGGAGCCTCAGCTTTAGTGATATATGGATATGGCTCCGAGACCTGAATGGCATTGGGGAGCTCCCTAATGCAATTCGGATCCCGAATGCCATTCGAGTCCAGGAGATTCAGCTTTAGTATTAACATCTGTATATGGTTTTCTGTGGTATTCGCATCGAATATTCGTAAACTCATCCGAAACTAACGAAGTATCTGAACCAAACCAAATTTTTCGGCAGCTTACATGTCTAGACCAGAGTAGCAGTATCTATTTAGAGAAATCAGTATTTATAAGTACAGTGATGAGTATATATTTCAAAATAGGCAAAACAGTTGGTATGCAAGTAAAGTTTGTTTGCTGACCATGAGCTGTATTCACAGCCTTAAGGTGCCCATACAATGCTCGATTCTCGTACGAGAATCGGGCGAAATCCCGCGATCAGGGCCGGCCTTAGGGGTGTGCGAGCAGTGCGGCTGCACAGGGCGCCATGGCAACAAGGGCGCCGTGCGGCCGACACAGCTCGTCCTGGCCGCGGCTTCTCTCCCCCTCACCGCTGGGCGCTGGCCATCCGATATGACAGCGCTCCCTCGTCCGCCCCC
>NW_017306825.1:142414-155059 GCF_000935625.1 Nanorana parkeri | reverse complement strand
AAGGTGCCCATACACTGCTCGATTCTCGTACGAGAATCGGGCGAAATCCCGTGATCGTATGAGAATCGAGCAGTGTGAACTAAGACATGCGACCGTTTCTACTGTACGGTCGCACGTCTTTGGTCGAGCCAAAATGCTTGAAAACCAGCCGAGAATCGTACGATTCTCGGCGGGTTTCTAGCCTGCTAGCCCGATAGCTGCGGAACGGGCCAGTGTGCGCACGCGCACACTGCCCGTTCTGCATTGCCGTCATCGGAAGCCCGCCCCTCAGCGGGGCGGGCTTCCGATGATCGCAAGTACGATCTGCCCGTCCAAGGTGGGCAGATCGTACGGGCTTTTAATGAGCATACGACCATCGCAAGACAGAAGTCTTGCGATGGTCGTAAGGTGTATGGGCACCTTTATACAGTATGTCCTCCTTGCCTGAGGTATAGCAGACAGTCATCACCACACCTTTAGAAATATTTGCCTTTGACTGACTCAGCATTTCTCAACCTTTTTGTAGCCACGGCACCCTTTAAAAATATGCAAAACCTTGAGGCACCCCAGTCTAAAATGTAAAAAAAAGTAAATGCAAAATATGATGCGTGGTCCCCCCTCAAAATCTATAAGAGACTCTTATCCTAGATAGGGGTCTGGTATGAATTTTAACGGGCATTCCCATCCCGAAAAGGCATAAAAACAGTGAATAACAAACTCCCCCATCAGGCTGGGTTCACACCATTTTCCAGGCCAGATCTGTGCATTGCATCTTTACAGCGATTTTGCCGCGATTTAAAAATTCTTTTTTTTTTAGCTTAAAATGGTCTTATAGGTGCGTTCCATGCGTTTTTGATGCAGTATGATGCATTCCAGTGCATTCCGGACCAGACAAAATAGGACAAGCAGTATTTTTCTTGTCTGGTGTGGAACGGACTGCGCTGGTGGGAACAAAGGCCAGAAATAGCATAGGGATACATTGGGATGCATTTTGGGTGTGGAAACAGTCTGGTCTGGTGATAATCTGGATGTGGTGTGAATGGGCCCTCACATCAGAGACCCTTCTGCACATCAAGAACCCCCCCTTTACATCTGGTGCCCCCTGCACAACACAAGCCCCCCCACCTTCACATTAGGAGCCCCCCCTTTCACATCAGGAGCCCTCCCTTCACATAAGAGTCACCAGTCCCCCCTTTACATCAGAGTGGTACCTTGCAATTGCCTGGACGATGAGATCCTGGATGCTGCCAGCCCTGGATTAGCATCATGCAGCTCGCCTGAACCAAAATCTGACAGCACCCCCTGATGAAGCCAGATGGCACTCCAGGGTGCTGCACCCCATTTTAGAAGGTTGAGATTTGCTGCAAGTTTACAAATATTTAGAGAGAACTTCTATGCGAAGTTATTTCAAAGATACCATATTTGGTGTACTTTACCCTATTCACTGATATTTACTCATGCATTATACGATCTTATCCTCGTATTATGTTCATTTATGCATATTAGATAATAAATACTGCTTGCTAGAATCGGAATATTTGAGATAAACCTGAATGTAGACCTGTTCCTCTCTGTAGATAACCGTTTGCATTCTTTTGCATAATATATGAAGATTTAATTTTGTGCCTCGTGTTTTGCTGAAATAGATTTCAGTGAAGAGATCCTTTGTGAATTTTTCTTGTTCTTGGTACACTTGCAGGCTGTAACACACACGATGCACCTTGAAGGAATTGTGACTTACATTGTAGTGAATGGAAGTGAACCTACACATAGTAGCATTTGCCTGTATCTCGCTATCCAGCTTATCACAAGGCTATTAAGGCGAGAGGTGCACCAGGAATACGTGGTAAACACTACCTCCTGATTCCCTTCTATACAAAGCCTCACACCAGATCTATTGTCATGAATTTTGCTGCATTTTCCAACAAAGAAATAAGGCATTGACAAGAGAAATACATTTACAGTTGGCCTTGTTTGCAATAATCTGTTGTATTGTGAAATAAAGTGCATTGATACAAAATTATTGTTCATGTTAATTGAAGTGATAATCATAATTTGAATCAACACAAAACATCTTGAACCCATGTATGAACCCAGAATACAGAATATAGGGCTTACCAAAGCAATCAATTCAATTTATATACAATCAGGTTGGTCCTTATACAACATAGTTGTTGATAAATCTAAAGCAGATTGTACAATCAGAGTGGAATGTGTGCAGCTAGCTTTAGGGCTCATGGCATTAGTCGTCTGGTCTCATGGTGGTGGCTTGGGGGATTGTTTCTTTCTTTTCTCTTGCTTTTGTATTGCTATCCTATCCTTGAAACATTGCAACTGTGCCAGATTTAGAAATTGACTTTAAGTTATTCTTTGCCTATCAGCTCTTCTCCCTGCAGTCCTTGAGGACATTAAAGGAGAACTATGAGGTGAGTGATTTTCACTCAACCTCATAGTTTGAGTCGACCTGTGACAATGAAACTGTCACACGTCGGCTCTATAGATCGGGAGGTGAGCAAACGCATACCGTCGCTCACTCACTTTCCGATCATGTACCTGCAGAGACCGATGACTGTAAGTCACCACTCGCCAGAGGCATTCCCCCCTCCCCACTCTGATCCTCCTGCGTTGACTGGAGGAACGGATGAGGGAGGGGGTAGGCACAGCTGGCTCTGCCTCTAGATAGGCAGACCCCGCTGGCACTCATGCAGCTGGGTGGATCTCGACAGCATTGTCGGGAATCCGTGCCGGCTGCGGAGATCTCAGTATATAGTGAGAAATACCTCGCTATATACTGAGCTTTGGATCACGGGAGGACGTTAGAATATGTCCTCCCGTGACCCTTAAGAGAACTATGGGATAAAAAGGTTACCCCATAGTTCTCTTTTAAACATTAAAGTGACACTAAACTCAGGAGTTAAATCTTAAAACTCCATTCAAGTTTATTAACTATTCACAAAAAATGTATCTTACCTGTGTATCACTCGGCTGTAGATCCTCAAATCATCTCTGGATTGGTGCCGACATTGTCCTTCCTTCTGGAGAGTGGGTACTTTTGTTCCCCATGGTCCCTGTGTGTGTTGTAAAGTAGTCACCACTCCAAGCTAGCTCCTGTGATGGAATACAATCTCAAACACCTCTGGACAGTACAGAATACATAGAAAAACGCGCCGCTCAAATTTATCCGCCATCGGCACGTGTTTGCTAGATTTACGAAAAAATCGTGCAGGATTGGAGTGGACGTGTTTCTAGGATCAAAAAACGTGTGAACTTGCTCATGCACATGCGCAGTTGCCTGGAGCACATCCGAACACGGCAGTGGAGTTTCCCGAGTGGTTCTGCCAACGTATTGGAGTCCACATGGACATTCCAAAAGTTCCCGAGTGGTTCTGCCAACGTATTGGAGTCCACACGGACATTCCAAAAGTTCCCGAGTGGTTCTGCCAACGTATTGGAGTCCACACGGACATTCCAAAAGTCACCTGACGAAACGCGTCAAAGAGGGTAGACGCCAGATTTGCACACGAGGGTTTTAAACGTTTGTTCCTGAGCTGCTTGTGCCGGCCGGATTTTTTTGCCTGCGTAAGTTACTACCTGTAATAAAGCTAAATGTTTTTGCACGCTACACTATGAGGGCTCTCTCCTTTTTTCATTTTTGAAATATTGCGGGACCACGGCAAGGAGTTTCGTTGACACTGCGCCTGAGACGATCCAGCTTCACTTCTGGGATACAGCCAGCGCTACAAGGGAGAAAAACCAAACACTCACCTTGCAGGGACTGAGAGTAAAAACAACTGGGTCCAAGTTTGAAAGCGCGATTGCAGGCTCAAGTGTCACTAACTAAAAGCCTTCGATCCAACTCCATTTGGTGAGTACCCACCCAAGAGGGGCTGTCGGACCACCGCTACGAAATATATATCACCATCAATATATATCATTAACAACTTCTTTTGTACACATTTTTTACGTTTATTTTTCGCTGAACATTTTATTTCAATTTTTTAAATATTTTTTGCACGGATCGTTTATATATTGTTATATATTCGATGTCTTTACACAGTGGTTGAAATTTTTTATTGTCCCAATCATTTTCTGTTTTTCCACAGCACAATTGAATTATTAATTGTATTTTTTCTTTTATGATCCTATGTAAGACATATCACTTGGTTTAGGGCTAGACCGCCTAAACCCTAATTTCACTATATCACTTGGTTGTACTAAGTTTCATATTAGTTATACCTTTAGCGCTTTGATATATATTTTTCTCAATCTCAATACAAATGAGTAAACTAAATGTGAGATTGTAGTCCATCACTAGGGTGAGCTTGGAGTGGTGACTACTTTACAACCACTGCCACTTTACCTGACTTTAATACTGTCTGAGTGACTGACCCAGGAACAAGAATGCAGATAAGCATGTTAGTGGCTTAAAGGAGAACTATGGGGTCAGTGTTTTTCCCCATAGTTCTCCTTGGGGTAACGGGAGGACACAAACTAGCGTCCTCCCGTTACCCTGAGCTCAGTATACCGCGAGCTACAGCTCGCAGTATACTGAGACGCCGTACCTGGAGCGGATCCCGACTTAGATGACGGGATCCGCCCAGCTGCGTGAGTGACAGCTGGCTCTGCCTATCTAGAGGCAGAGCCAGCTGTACCCGCCCCCTCCCCCGTCCGTTCCGCCAGTCAGCGTTGGCAGATCGGAGCGGGGAGAGGGGAATCCAGCCCCTCCCCCTGTCACGGCAGAGAGCCGTGACAGGATCGAGAGGTGAGGGAACCCGGTATGTGTTCTCTCACCTCCCGATCTACTGAGCCGACCTGTGACAGTCTCATTGTCACAGGTCGGCTTAGAACTATGAGGTGAGTGGAAATCACTCATCTCATAGTTCTCCTTTTTAAAGTTTTAAAGCAAGAAAGTGAGCAGAACAGCCAGGGAACCAGCATTTAAAGAATGAGAAATCAGACCTGTCAGGCTCTATTCGTTATACATGTGAGTGATATAAATGTTTATGTGCATCATTCTAATTACTATACTCATTACTGATGCATATGTAACACTTTCTTATTAACCAGTTGTGATGTTTTGCCAGCAGAGGGCAATGGTCTTTATCATTAAAGGCAACCATACCATAGCACCATACCAACCGATCGATAGTGACTTTTTACATTGTAGCTCATGAAAAGTGACCTTTGATCTGTTTAATGTTATTATAGTTTATTGTAGTTATGATTTAGATTAGGCCTCATACACAGGGGTGTCATAATACATGTGCTCAGATGAGTTTGGAGCTAATTTCTAAACACATCTATTAGCGTGTAATGCTTTGCAATGGCTGAATGCAGACCTAGATGTCCTGCAGCATCTAGATGTATTCTGTCTAGATGTTTTTACACAAACAAGAGTTTCCTCAGGTGCGCACGTAGGCGCACCAACGCGTGTTTATGTGCGTGCATGTGGGAGGCGGGGGACTTAAATTTTTTCTTGTATGTTACTTTCATTTTTATAATTTTTAAACACTTTTTTTTTAACACTAACCCTATTGCTATTACATAGGGGGGCTAACAAGTACCCTATGTAATAGCAGATAGGGTGTGACAGGTCCACTTTATGGAGACATCAGGGGTCTTTCAGACCCCTAATGTCACCTAGGGACCCCAAAGAAGCTGAGGAAGCAGAGATCTGCTTCCCCAACTTAATCTCCTGGCTCTAAGAGCCGGAGACTGTAACGAGTGACACCGGAAGTGATGTAATACACATCACTTCCGGGTCCAGTGGGTGGAAGCCGCTCAATCTCTCTCCGATCATTGCAGGGAGACCCGCACAGCCGCTCCCGGGGATATACTAGAAAAGGAGGAATAGAAGCTTTTTGAAGAAAAATAACGATGTATAAGCAGGTTGGCCTCCTAGATGGAAACCCTCCCCCCAAAAAATGAAGCTTTAATATCACTTTAACCATTAACAGAAATGTATCTTATTTTATCACTCGGCTGTAGATCCTCAAATCATCTCTGCAATCATAGTATACTGACACTGTCCTTCCTTCTGCTCCAAGCTCTCTCCCATGATGGAGTAAAAGTGTTTACTCATTTGTATTGATATTGTAGTCCATCACGGGAGCGAGCTTGGAGCGGTGGCTACTTTACAACACACACAGGGACCATGTGGAACAAAAGTAGTCACCCTCCAGAAGGAAGGACAGTGTCAGTATACTATGATTGCAGAGATGATTTGAGGATCTACAGCCGAGTGATACACAAATAAGATACATTTTTGTTATTAGTTAGGGTACTTAAATGCAGTTTTAAGATGTAACTGCTGTGTTTAGTTTCTTTTAAATTTCCTGCCCTTTGAGCACAAAGGGAAACCAGAAAAAATCTCCAATCAGCAGGAAGCATGAGTATTTGCTGATTGCAAAGCTATATGTCTGACTCAGCAGGAGGCATCAGACCTCTGCAGAGAGACCGCTGCTTCCACACAGAAAGCAAGGGTATGTCTCTGCGGCATGCAAAGCACACTTTGTTTTTACTCAGACTATTGCTACTTTCACACCTCGGAGCATACGAAGTCACATGCAAATCAATGTGTTTTTTTCCATTGCTCTGCCTTTTGTTATGCATTGTATGGTATTTTTCAAATGCTTTGTAGGACATTTTTGTTGTGGCCAAACACTTTGTCGTGCTTTGTAATGCGTTTTAGTATGACGTGCTGCAAACAAAACACAGCATGTCTACATTATTCTCCAGGGCAGACTAATGCAATGATTTGGGGTATATGGGGCACATAAAAATAAAACAGCAGGAAATTTATCAAAACTGGAGCAGACAGAATCTGGAGCAGTTGCCCATGGCAACCAATCAGCTTCTCTCAAACTGTGGAGAGAAGCTGATTGGTTACTATGGGCAACTGCTCCAGTTTTGATAAATTCCTCCATTTTCTGTATTCTCGGGTCCATCTGTGAATGAGTCCGAAAAAAAATAGGCACTGACTACCCCTGAGAAGGAACTGCAGAAGGTTTGTAAATCTACTGCCACTGATATTTCTTTGATGCACAAAGGAACACAGTAAATCACACTTCCCTCACTGCCCTCTTCTCCAATGGCGCTCTCGGGCAGTGGAAGTGTCTCAGCCGGCTACGTCACTTCCGGTGTGTGATGCACGGGAGCCCGGCCCTGCAGTGTGCTAGTCGGGGATCAGTCTGTTCATGGTTGCACGGCCAAGGAATCCCAGGTAAGTTGGTGACAGCTGGCATCCCTGTGCCATACCTTGTGTGCTGAGCCATGTGTGATGAGGTCAGGGCGGCTGTGTACAGGGCATACCCGGGGCAGATATTGGAGGTCAGTGTGCAGTAGATCATAGGCTTTCTGTCATCTGTAATTCATCCCACTATGACAATCACAGCTGCCCATTTACATGCATGGGAATGACCCAGATTTCCTATCTGCAAGGAGGGCAACTGGCAGCCGCCTCTCCGGGACAGGCTCCCTCCTCCACTGTTCTGCTGGAGAGAACAAGGTCATGATTAATTAGATCTGCAAAGGGATCATGTGCTGATCACCTCGCCCTGCACACCTGTCATCCCCATCCTCCGGATCTGCAGTGCTACAGGGAGATGACACATTCCTTTGTACTGATCTCCAGGATTCGGCTGTCAAGTGCTGCATTTCTTCCCACCGCAGGATCTCCACCTCTGGAGGGTCATTTCTTTCATGGCACACATGATTGTTTTATCACCTCCTTGTGACTGGTGGTAAGGCTTCTTAGTCCAGGGGGTGTTATCACCAATACTAATAGAGCAAAGTCATCATAATATGCATGGATCCCTTTCCTAATGACCTTCCTATGAGATTACTTTGGTAGAAAGGTGATAATATCATCGATGTGACAGCTCTGCGGATATCTGATGTGTATGTTGAATATAAAATGGTATCTTTGGTCATTAGACATTTCTGCTACAGGTTACACAGTTCTGCACTGTCCTTTATTGGGTCTATTCTGTGCTTGCAGCTATTTCCAGGGAGATTTTTGTCATCATAGTGCTCTATTGTTCTGATTTATTTATTACACAGCGCTTTACATACTGGACATTTACATCAGTCCTTACCCTCAAGGAGCTTACAATCTGCGGTCCCTATCTTGCATACATACGTATAAGGGCCAATTAACCTTCCAGTATGTCTTTGGAGTACCTTGAGGAAACCCACACAAGCGCAGGGAGACCATGCAAACTCTTTACATATGGTGATCTGGACGGGATTCAAACCTGGGACCCCCAGTGCTGAACGGCAGAAGCTCTAACCACTATCCCACTGCACTGCCCCCTGATTCATTCATGGCAGTCTGCCAACCACAGTAGCCCCTGAAATTATTTTCATGTCTGAGGGATATCTAAAAAGATATATATCTATATTGTGGGTGAGCAACCTTGGCACTCTAGCTGTGGTCAAAGAAGAACTCCGGGGGAAAACTATTATTACCCTTGTAGTGAGGCTACCCTTGCACTGCAAGGGTTAAGTGCTTGTTTGCGTCTAGGTGAGGAAAATAAGAAAGTTATACACTCTATCCTCCAAGCCGGCTTGCTCTTAGACCGGTCCTTCCAGCCTCTCTCCTCCTGCTGCAGCGGTCTGAGGTCTCGTAAAGAATCACTTTCTATACACTGTGTATAGGATGTAAGGACGCCAAGGCGCACTCTGTGGCTGCAGCGTAGAAGGCGACAGGCTGGGGAGAGCTGTGAATCGCGTGAGTATAACTTTGTTATTTTCAGCCTTAGACCCAAACGAGCAGTTAACCCTTGCAGTGCGAGGGTAGCCCCACTGCAAGGGTTAATAATAATCTTCCCTGGAGTTCTGCTTTAAACTACAACTCCGATCATGCCTCTGTTTCTGGCAGTCTTGACTGTGGCTGTCGGAGCCTTGCAATGCCTCATGGGACTTGTAGTTTCACCACAGCTGATGTTGCCTACCTTTGATCTATATCATGATACTTTAGCGTGGTCAGAAAACTGTAGATAGAATAAGAATGTGGAGTGCTGAGTGAATGTGACACCCAGAGCAGGTAATTTAACTCTTCCCCCCCATTCCCCCAAGCTATATGACAACATTATTTTCAGTAATATCTATTGAATGAAGTAATAAATAATATAGTATTATATTTAATTATATAATAATATTTCCAAGAAAGAAATGGATATTAGAATGTTAGTGGCTCTTTACATTGTAAGTCCATGGCAGCAGTGCCCGTTGATGAGTGATTTGTGGGAGAAGGACCCTCTCATACTTGTGGTCAGTGTGGGGTGGCCTTTCAAGTTCAAATGTTTTTAAGCTATTTCAAATGCTGATGAAATCACTTACAATGGACGCTGCTTCCTGATGATTTTAAGTTTTAGTTTCCTGCAGAATCAGCTGCTCCCCTGATACCCTGTTTTAGGGTGGCTCCTTTCACTTGCAGGTTGATTTGGAGCCACCCTTGTGTGTGCTAGTAAGCTGCGTGTTTGTGTATCCACAAACAGACAGGCACCGCAGGGCAAGTCACTACCCTGCTCCTCTGTACTCCCTTCCCCAAATTCTGTTCTCTAAGCTAGTAGGCGTACAGCGGCTGGATACTTCTCTGTCTCTTGTGATCTTATACTAGACAGGAAGTTTAAAGGAGAACTATGGGGTCAGGGCTTTTCCCCATAGTTCTCCTTAGGGTAACAGGAGGACACAAACTAGCGTCCTCCCGTTACCCTAAGCTCAGTATACCGCGAGCTACAGCTACAGTATACTGAGACACCACAGCCAGAGCGGATCCCGACATCGATGTCGAGATCCACCCAGCTGCGTGAGTGACAGCTGGCTCTGCCTATCTAGAGGCAGAGCCAGCTGTACCCGCCCTCTCCCCCCTCCGTTCCGCCAGTCAGGGCTGGCGGAGCGCGGAGGGGGGAATCCAGCCCCTCCCCTGTCACGGCAGAGAGCCGTGACAGGATTGAGAGGTGAGCAAACGCCGGTATGTGTTCGCTCACCTCCCGATCTACTGAGCCGACCTGTGGCAGTCTCATTGTCACAGGTCGGCTAGAACTATGAGGTGAGTGAAAAGCACCCACCTCATAGTTCTCCTTTTAAGGGAGCTGAGAGTTGGAGCTGTTCAGAAACATGATGGGGGGGCATTTATCAAAACTGGAGCAGACAAAATCTGGAGCAGATTTGCACTGCAGCCAATCAGCTTCTCTTTCTCATTTTCAAATCTTACTTGAGCAAACTGAAGAGACAAGCTGATTGGTTGCCATGGGTAACAGCTGATTGGTTGCCATGGGTTGCTCCAGTTCTGATAAATTCCCCCCTATGTGTTTGGGCAAAAATGTAAAGAAATAGTTTGCTGGGCGATGTATATTTGTTTGGTCTGAATTAATTATTGAAAAAAAGATTGAGAGTTTAATACTACTTTAAAGCTGAGTACACATGGATTGAATTTTCGGGCGATTTCAATCCTTGGGTAGCACTATCTTACGAAAGTTGAAATAACGATCGACTTTTGTCAATGCCGAAGAATCGTCGGGCGACCATTGCTTGCAGCCAATCAGCAGCAAGCACTGTTCAGGTATTCTGACAGCAGCAGGTGACACTGTCAGAGTAGGGCTGCAACAACTAATCGACATAATCGATTATAATAGATTATTGAAAAAGTTGTCAACTTTTTCAATAATCGATTAATCGGCTTCCGATCAGTTGGCCCTGTTCACGGCTCGGGGGGGCTTGCGGTGATCGCAAGTACGATCTGCCTGTCCAAGATATTTTTTTAATTACTTAAACCATTGCAAGACTAGCGATGGTTGTAAAGTGTATGGCCACCTTTATTTGTATATCACTCGGCTGTAGATCCTCAAATCATCTCTGAATTGGTGCCAGCACTGTCCTTCCTTCTGGAGGGTGGCTACTTTTGTTCCTCATGGTCCCTGTGTGTGTTGTAGAGTAGTCACCACAACAAGATCTCTCCTGTGGTGGACTACAATCTCAGGTTTAGTTTACTCATTTGTTTTGAGATTGTAGTTCATCGCAGGAGCGAGCTTGGAGACACAATGGTGACCTGAGTTGATCCAGTGCAGTACACATCGTAGATCACTGCTAGATGTTTGAGCAGCCACTATTTTTTTCCTTCTATTAGTCCCGGTGTCAGTGGTCACCAAGACAAATATAGAGGGTGGATCTGCCTCATTGGGGGCAGCAATAGAAATCCTACAGAGGTTCTAACCCCTCACCACTAAAACAAAATAATTCAGTCTTAGATACTGTAACATGTCTTGTTGGCCTGCCTCAAGTTTGCTTGTATATATTTTAATATTTTTTATTATACCTTTACTGTACCTTACTAATCAACATGTCTTTTACCTTTTTATTAAAGTACGGTAGTAGTTTTGAATAGGTTAAGGGAGTTATAACCCTTGTCAGCTTTTTTTTTTTGCTATCTGTGTCCCATTGGGGAGACTTACCTTTACTTCCTGTCCCATAGCCGCAATAGGAAGTGAGGAAAAAAAAAATCCCTCCAGGGTGAGTGACATTTTTGGCGGTCAGCTGGGTCACTGTCCCCATTGGCAGATTTCCCATCTATTCCTGTCCTAATGACAACCCAAAATGTAGGATTTTCTTCCACTTTTAGTGATAATGGTCACCAGGACAAATGGAGAGCGAATCTCCCTAATGGGGGACACACAGTGAAGTGAGCGAACACATACCATCGTTCGCTTACTTCTCGATCTATCCCTGCAGAGAGCTGTGACTGTCGCTCACGGCTCCCTGCAGGGATCCCCCTCTCCCGGCTCCGATCCTCCAGTGCTGACTGGCGAAACGGACGGGGGAGGGCACAGCTGGCGCTGCCTCTACATAGGCAGAGCCCGCTGTCAATCCCGCAGCTGGGTGGATCCAGACATAATTGTCGGGATCCGCTCCGGCGTCTCAGTATACCGAGAGCTGTAGCTCGCGATATACTGAGCCTAGGGTGACGGGAGGACACTAGTTTGTGTTCTCCCGTGACCCTTAGGAGAACTATGGGGAAAAGCCCTGACCCCATAGTTCTCCTTTTAAACTAGAAAACATTTGCACAGACCAGACATGTATCAGTAAGAAAGTGATGGAAGAATTGTTTAGAATCCACCTATAGATTGAGCATTCTGTACATATTCTGGTACCCTCCCCCCACCCCCCCTTCCCATTTTATCCAAAATGAAACATTTTATTTATTTTTGGATCAAGTGGGAGAGTGTTGAAGCCTCGGTCAGGTTTGTATTGTCCTCTGTACCCCTTTCTGGAGAGCTCTCCTCACTTCTTGTCAAGACAAGAAATTTCTCCATGAGGACCTTAAAAAAAAAGCAGTATTGGTTCACACCTAGGCAATTTGTTGCGCGGATTGGGTCGCGCGATATCGCCCAAAACACAGATTCGCATTCAAGTCAATGGAGGCTGTTCACACATTTGCGGTTTGTCGCGCAACAAGGTGCAGGAGCTATTTTCTAGCGGTTTGGGTCCCATAGACATCTCTATGCATTTTCAATGAACAGTCGCGCGATCGAAAACGACTGACAACCGCACGCAAACAGCTCAGCATCTGAATTGCCTAGGCGTGAACCTAGCCTAACAAAGGGTTAGATCTCCTGATAATGTTTTCTTTGCTGCTGAGCCTTCCTGTCCTGTAACACCCCCCCC
>NW_017306825.1:106578-141738 GCF_000935625.1 Nanorana parkeri | reverse complement strand
CCCCCCCTTCCCATATGGGCACAGGAAGTGAAATAAATACTTTTCTCACAGGGACAGGAAATGAAAAATTCTCTCCAGTGGGGTCACAGAATGAAACACCTGACTAAAATCTTAACTGTTCCCTACTTTATCCAAGGCTGAAAATAAGTGTTTGGACTGTTGTTAGGCTTGTTGGCTTGTTAGCGAAAAGCATTTCTTGATTAGATGTAGGAATTAATCCCGTGTCTAGCATTGATCTCCAGCCAGGATGACAAAGTGAGGTCATGCGGTTTCCCTATTGGAAGCTCAGCAGAGTGATGATGTTGTTTTTTTAATACCAGGTCATGGTGTAGGTTTGCAGCATAAGCATCATGTTATGAGAGACAATGGATCTGTTACATGGAGTAAGCAGAAGCAATATTCTATCTTTACTGCTCCTGCAACCCTGTACTAGTTTTCATTAATCAGATCCTTTGTTTCCCACATTGTGGAAATTATACACCGGTATTTGAAAACACTTTTAGGACGTTTGTTTGATTTTCTGATCGGGCAGCAGTACAGGATTTTTTATTGATTGATTTATTTTTTTACAATGTAGTGATCATCTGGTGAAAACAAATGGATATTTTAGTTTGATTGTTGCCATTCTGGTCAATCATAATCATAAGCTACATTGCAGCAGGAAGTTTAATTTATAATCGGTGTCCCACTTACACTAAACTGCACTTTGTTTTAATAAAAACAAGAGAAAAAGTTCCTTTTATAAGATATATGTATAACCTCTAATGAGGTTAGTGGCAGTGCCATAATCCTAAGAAGCCCCCCTGCAGACCTGGTAATTGTTTGGTGAGGTGGTCGCTGTGATTTATATATTGATTTTTGCCCACTTGAGTCACGGGTCCAGCATGCAGCTTTGTAGTCAGACATTTGGTTATGAGGCCTCTGCGAGCCTCTGACCCGAAGGCCCCCGACTCCTTACCTTTGCAGAACCTTACTGCTCTAGATTGGATTCCATGGTTATGAGGCCTCTGGGAGCCTTTGACCCGAAGGCCCCCGACTCCTTACCTTTGCAGAACCTTACTGCTCTAGATTGGATTCCATGGTTATGAGGCCTCTGGGAGCCTTTGACCCGAAGGCCCCCGACTCCTTACCTTTTGCAGAAACTTACAGCTATAGATTGGATTCCATGGTTATGAGGCCTCTGCGAGCCTCTGACCCAAAGGCCCCCGACTCCTTACCTTTGCAGAACCTTACTGCTATAGATTGGATTCCATGGTTATGAGGCCTCTGCGAGCCTTTGACCCGAAGGCCCCCGACTCCTTAGCTTTGCAGAACCTTACTGCTATAGATTGGATTCCGATGTAGGGGTGTTGTTTGTAGCACCCCTCAAAAACTGAAAGAAGTGTCTACATCTCATCTCAGGCAACCACAAAACACCATTGTTAAAGCTGAACTCCAGGAAGATAAAAAGACAAATCAGTGCAGCTCTGTAGTCATTAATACAAAATCAACTTAATTATTTCAGGTAATTACCTGAATCTAATATCAGCTATTTGCAGTCCCCTTTACCCAGATTGGGAGAGAGAGAAGCAGCACAAGGAGACAATCAGCGGTTCTGCATTGCTCATGTCCTATCAAGGAACACGCTGATAGAGAGCAGAGTGATGGGGAGATGAGCTCATCAGTCTGCTACTTGTTCTTTCACTGCCCAGTCACACACTGGGGAAAGGTCAGGGCCTGTAAGTGTTACTGGAATGCATTCCTGAAAAATGGGAACTCCTGCCCTGCCAGACATGGTGGTGCTGGATGGCAGAGCTGAATAATCTCTGGACCGGATGGACAGCTTTACAAATTCTTTGGGAGGGAAAACTGATCCTACACATGTATTACATCTATACATTTAGCTGTTTTCTTGGAGTTCTACTTTAATGTAAGCCAGGGTTGGACAAATCCCAGGAGCCAGGTAGCCAGTGTTCCTTAGAAATTACAGCTGGCACCTTACTTACACCTTACACCTTACCCTGCTGGCTCCTGGATTGGACAGATTGGTCACTGAATTCCATATGAATTTGCCCTCCCCTGACGTAAATAAAACATTGGGCCTGCTGTTCCTGACGTTTTTTGAAAGTGCTAAATTGGCTGTTTTGTTGGCTTCAGGACTCTGGGTCTGTGACCTGTATGCAGGGCAGGGAAGTGAGAAGTCTTTATCTGCATGCTTTCTCCATGTCACTAAGACACGGTGTTGAAGCCAGAGGGTCATCATGACATCCAGACAGCTTGCATTTGCAGACAGTGGGAGGGAGGTGAGCAGCCGCCTTGTTTCTGTCATGATCAGTTTTCAGCTTTGCTGTCCTGACTAGTTAGCTAAATCTTCCTGTGAAGTGTAAACCCAAACGGCTGACTCAAGGCGTTTATAGGCCAACAATGCTGCCTAATTTAGATTTGCTTCAACTCAAGGTGTGAGTTAAACCCTTAAGGTGCCCATACACTGCACGATTCTCGTACGAGAATCGCGGGAAATCCCGCGATCGTACGAGAATCGTGCAGTGTGAATGAAGACGTGCGACCGTTTCTACTGTACGGTCGCACGTCTTTTGTCTAAAGGTGCCCATACACCTTACGATTTATCGTACGATAATCGTATGCGATCGACTTTTCGTACGACAATCGTAACGGAAGCCGAAAATCTTACGATTTTTGGCTGGTTTCAATGATGCTCGGGAGACGAATGCCGAACGGGCCGGTGTGCGCACGCGCACACTGCCCGTTCAGAATTACGATCATCGGAAGCCCACCCCCCTGAGGTCCAAGATGGGCAGATCGTACGTTTTTTAAATTACTTTACAACCATCGCAAGACTAAGGTCATGGGCACCTTTAGCATTGTTAGCCTGCAACAGGAAGTGCTGTTGCTGGCTGGATCTCCGAGAAACGTAGAATCTACTGCAAAGGTCCGTTTTTCAGTAGAAAAACTGACCTTTGCTGGGGTCCCCCTCCACATTGCAAGGGTTAACTGCTTGGTTTGCTTAGTAGATGATGAACAAACTTCCCTCCTGCTATAAGACCGCTTCCCCGAAGCTGCTCCTCTTCGTGGCCTGATATGTCGCAGCTCTCTGACATCAGCCCCTACAATGCAGGACCAGCAGTCCCTCATTGTATGCGAGGGTCTGTCCACAACCCAGAATGTCAGACAGCAGAGGAGAGCAACGAGTGAGTTAGTATATTGCCCTATTTATCATCCCCTAGGCAAAATGAGCAGTTAACCCTTGCAGTTTGGAGTGACACCCACTGCAAGGGTTAAAACAGGACTCCAGGAATGATCTTGTATGGAAACTTACATTCGACCAGCTTGGCTCAATGTAAGTATCCATATCTGATCTCTGGAGGTTGGCTAGGGATACTTAAAGAAGAACTCCAGTAAAAATACAATTATTAACCCTTGCTACCCCCACACTGCAAGGGTTAAGTGCTCGTTTGTGTCATAAAATAGCAAAGTCATACTCGCCTGAAGCTTCGAGCCAGCCAGCTGTCACAGCACTCCCTCCAGTCTGTCTCCCCCCTCCCTGCAACATTGAAATCTTCCTCAGCGTTCTCATGTCTATTCACTGGAGGTGAGTATAACTTTTTTTTTTTTTTTAACCTGGACACAAACAATCACTTAACCCTTACAGTGTTGGGGTAGCCCACTGCAAGGGCTAATAAAATAAGTTCCTGGAATTCTTTAAACTCACTGTAGTGGTCTGAACTACATATAGTGATAGCTGTGATCTTCCTAGTGCGGCTCTAGCAGCTCTCCCTTTGCTTACTGAACACATGGAGTCGCTTGTTCAGCACCGCCGCCATTCAGAGAACTCCTTGTATTTTTTTCAGTGAATCTTCCGAGGGCCGCTGGGGGGTCCTAAAAATCACTGTAGTAGTCTGCGCTACATACAGTCATAGTCGTGATTTTGCGGGTGTAGCTCCAGCGGTTTCCCCTTTGTATACTGAATACAGGGAGTCGCTTGTTCGGCACCGCCGCCATTCAGAGAACTCCTTGTCTTCTGTTTAGTGAATACAAACCGTTCACTGATTGCACAAGGAAATCACGGCTATCGCTATATGCAACATGGATTACTGTAGTGATATTCAGCATCCTCAGCGGCCCTCCGGATATATCCAGATGTAGATACATACATCGAGCCAAGCTGGGCCAATGTAAGGTTCTATAAAAGATAATTCCTGGAGTTCCGCTATCACTATATGCAACATGGATTACTGTAGTGATATTCGGCATCCTCAGCGGCCCTCCGCATATATCCAGATGTAGATACATACATCGAGCCATGCTGGACCAATGTAAGGTTCTATAAAAGATCATTCCTGGAGTTCCGCTATCACTATATGCAACATGGATTACTGTAGTGATATTCGGCATCCTCAGCGGCCCTCCGGATATATCCAGATGTAGATACATACATCGAGCCAAGCTGGACCAATGTAAGGTTCAATAAAAGATCATTCCTGGAGTTCCGCTATCACTATATGCAACATGGATTACTGTAGTGATATTCGGCATCCTCAGCGGCCCTCTGCATATATCCAGATGTAGATACATACATCGAGCCAAGCTGGACTAATGTAAGGTTCAATAAAAGATCATTCCTTCAGTTCTGCTATAATTATTATTATTTTTTTATTCCCCAGAGTTCAGCTTTAGGAGAACATTTATACCATGATGCCAGGCATACTAAACAATAGATTCAAGGTTTGCGTACACTTTAATGACAATGAAAAAACACTTTCATACAGCTGCAGTGAGTGCCACACTTCAGGGGTACGGTTCTGTAACAGACGGAAGCATTCCATCTTCAGTGTCATGTGCCACATAACCAATGTAGGGCATAATAAATCAGGAGCCTTGTGCTAATTAACAGGAATTAGGCAGATGCCTGTGTCTAGGATCTGCGCTTGGTGCCGGATCAATGCCCTTGTTGCAGATTATTGCAGTCTTTATGCTGTCCCATGCTGCAGTCCAGTGTATGAATATACATCACTCTCCTTTACGACTGAAAATCATATTATGGCAGGCGTGAATCCGGCTTCCATCTCTCCGTTCACTCGGGGCTTCGGACAGGTTGGCCAACGCAGACAAGCCAGCTATGACATTCTGAAGCTCTTCTGTGGCTCTTGAATGCCTAGTCTCCATTGTAAAACACATTTACATAAAGTACACTTTATATTCATGTAAAGGCCAACTGTCTATCTGGAGATGGTCTGTGGCTGCCGCTTGAAATGTGATCCCATGTGGATTTCCTATCCCACATCCTTGCACAAATTTGGATCTGGGTTGGTAAATGCTATATGTGTATACAAGTAACAAGCTGTTACATTGTTTATGGCTGATATAAAAGACACAAATTAATGTAACTGTGTTATTAATCATTAAAGGGATTTTTTAACTGTAAGCAGTACTGGTACCCATAAAAGGCGCAAGGCAAGAAGCATGTTGAAAGGAGGAGAGAGCGGAGTAACAGAGAGATGATCTTATTACAATGCTGAGTCTCCTTTCACTGTCCATTTATAGGCTGTGGTCGGTCCAGGATAACCTGGGCTCAGAGGAATTAAGTTGAATGATGCTGAAAATCACTGTAGTAGTCTGCACTACATAAAGCAATAGTTGTGATCTTCGCAGTGCGGCTATAATGGCTTTCCCTTTGCACACTAAACACAGGGAGTCACTCGTTTGGCACCGTTGCTATTCAGAGAATGCCTGTTTCAGTGGATCTCAGAAGGCCCGCTGGGGATACTGAAAATCACTGTAGTAGTCTGCGCTACATATTACGATAGCTGTGATCTTCGCAGTGCGACTCTAATGGCTTTCCCTTTGCACACTAAACACAGGGAGTCACTTGTTTGGCACCGTTGCCATTCAGAGAATGCCTGTTTCAGTGGATCTGCGAAGGCCCGCTGGGGATACTGAAAATCACGGTAGTAGTCTACACTACATACAGTCATAGAAGTGATTTTCCAGGTGCGTCTCTAGTGATTTCCTCTTTGCACAATGACCACAGGGAGTTGCTTGTTTAGCACCATCGCCATTCAGAGAACGCCTTGTATTTTGTTTTCAGTGAATACAAGCCATTCTCTGATTGGATGAGGGAGATCAATGTACTTATCGAGATTTTCAGCACCTTCAGCGGCCCTCTGGATATCTGATGTGGATGCCTACATTAAGCTAAGCTGTTCAGTCATAGGTTGGGGGTTGGTCCAGGATGACCTAGGCTCAGAGGAAGTGGTTTGAATGATGCCGGCCATTTGTATTCACTTTTACCTTATTGTTTTGGCTGGAGTTCTGCTTCATACAGGCAGCGCAGAATGCAGAATTGATGTATAAAGTGCAATGACCAATAGGGACAAGTTGGTGAAAGTGATCTTTAGATTACATCCAGGAGAGTGATAGATGTATATGGTTATAGAAGGTACCTCCTGGAGTTCTTCTGTGAGCTTTTAGATCCTGATGGCATCAAAACGGGAATGGGAGTGTATGAGTGATCCAGAGATGTCAACAGAAAACTTGGAGCACATGCCCTGAGGATCTGGACAATGTCCAAAAACTTAAAAAAAAAACATATCTATTACATGCCAACAATTTTTTCAACGTGATGTTTAAGGGCTCATTCAGATGGGCGTACACATCCATAAATACACCCTATACCTAGAAGAGACAGGTGCTTCGTGTAGTTGCACGCAGCAGCCTGTTCTCCCCTGTAGGAGGATGCGGCTGCACGCAATTACACGCTGCCACACGCACACTCGAACCTGCACATCCATGCAGGTCCGGTTGTCCTCACTTGGACACACACTGAAAACTGCACATCAATGTGGTTCCAGGTCCCCGCACTTGGACGCACACTGTCTGTGCCGTAAGGACATGCAGGTCAGTCTGAATGAGCCCTAAAGCTGAACTGTAAGCAGATAGAAAAGCTACAAATTTGCACCCTGTATTAATTTAATAAAACTTTTTTTAATGAAAGCTGTTTGAGTGCTTGGATTTGAATTGGTATTAGGAGAAGTAGTACAAGCACCCAGCCACTTTTGCTGCATTGATCATGTGCCAGGAGGAGGTATGCTGATAAAAGTAGAGAGCAGAGTGAGGTAGAAATGAGCTTTTCATTGTGCTGCTTCTCCTTTCACTGTACAGTCACAGGTTGGGGGAATAGACCAGACATATAAATGTTAAAGCAGAACTCCGGGCAAACTTTTCCTTAACCCTTGCAGTGGGGCTACCCCAGCACTACAATAACCCTTGTTAAAGTGCTTGTTTGTGTCTAGGTGCAAAAATAACAGCTATACTCACCTGATCCTCTGAGCCGGCTTGCTCTTAGACCGGTCTATGGAGCCTCTCTCCCCCTCTTCGCTACAGCAGTTTAAGGTCTGTTCTGTAGGTCAGTTTCAGGTCCATTATATCATGTTCTATACACTGTGTACAGGACACGATGTAACCTATAATTGTTACTTTAATGCGTATAGAGAAATCAGTGCTGCACAGCTGCTTCTCAAAATCTTCTGCCCAGGTTCTGATAGGGCAAGATAGGCCAGTATAACATTGTGATTGGGGGCTACATAATAGTTGTAACTGCACCAAAAAGATGCTATTTATAAGGTCTCTTTCACACAGACGCCTGTCAGCTCCCATCAGCAAGGGATCCCTGCACGGTTCCCCTGCTGATCGATCAGATGAGTATGGATCAGTTGTCACCATTGTGTTGTCACCATCTTACAATGGGGGAAAAAAATTGAACTAACCGGACCCATGTTGGTCTATGGGAAGTCGTATGCAAGCAGACATGTGTCAGTTTACATCTGATCCGTCACGGTCAGCACTGACCTGGGCAGAGTCGGGGAGATAGGATGTAAATGGACATCTGTTTAGATATAGCTGCCCATAGATCTGATCCACCTGTCTGGGTGGTGCTGAAACCAGGGAACACACTGACCTGCTCTTTTACAAGCTCAGGTCTAGGCTGTTCAGCATGTGAGCATATTGGCAACTACATTGATCTTTAGAGCCAGTCAGCACATAGGCTGTGTCTCCCACGTCAGACTGAATGCAAAACGCTCATGCATTAGTAGAATGTACCTTTAATTCTTGGTAAATGCCGTCTAAAAATATGCAGCGCAATTACATTTATGACTGAACTTGAATTGTTAAATGAGAATCGGTATATTGATTAAACCCGCCTGGTTTAGCCCGGAGATATTGAGACTGGTTACTGCATACTTTCATTAGCTTGAAAGGAGCCGTCTCTGCGGTGTAAAACAAAGCACACACCTTTCAGTGAAAATGAGAGAAATTTCAGACAGCTGCATGTTGTGAAGTTTTATTGCCGGCTCTGGAGAAGTCAATAAATAATCACAATCTCTATTTAAAAGCTTACGTGTGGAACAGTTAGAAGCTGGTGGGAGAGCTGAGAATTGTAACTGAAGGAATTTATAAGAAGGAACCAGCTATGCCAAACACCTGCGTTAATCTTGTATAAACCTCTCATTCTACTGTAAAGGTGCCCATACACCTTACGACCATCGCAAGACTTTTGTCTTGCGATGGTCGTATGCTTATTGAAAGCTCGTACGATCTGCCCACCTTGGACGGGCAGATCGTACTTGCGATCATCGAAAGCCCGGCCCGTTCCGCAGCTATCGGGCTAGCAGGCTAGAAACCCGCCGACAATCGTACGATTCTCGGCGGGTTTTCGAGCATGTTGGTTCGACAAAAGACGTGCGACCGCACAGTAGAAACGGTCGCACGTCTTCGTTCACACTGCTCGATTCTCGTACGATCGCGGGATTTTGCCCGATTCTCGTACGAGAATCGAGGAGTGTATGGGCACCTTAACTGTCCTCAGCAGACCGCATTGGTGCAGGAGAAGCAAAGCCATTTCTCCTATGCTAATGGTTTCTCTAAAGCATTGGTTCTCAACTGGTGGGTCGTGACCCAAAAGTGGGTCCGACCCCATGTTTTGTGGGTCGCCACATGCCTTCCACTTTTTTGGGTGAGAGGTTCCTCAGCCTCCTCCTAGCGCAGCACTGTCAGTTCTTGCGCCAAGCTGCCATTCAAACCATGCTGCCCAGCGCTGAGTGTCAGCTTGAGGTGGGGTGGGCTGGGGCTATGGTGGCGAGGGAGCTTCATCCATACATGCATTGCTTACAGCTCCCTCATGTCCTATAGAGGTGCCTGGACTGGAGTGGCATCACATTCTGGCTCCCAGTACCTCTACAATGCACGTATGGATGGATCTCTGTCACAGCACAGCAGCCCACTGGACCCCAGGCTGAGTATCCACCCCAGTTCTCGTAAGGTAGGGAGACTGGGTGGATCTTAAAAAAAAAAAGGAAAAAACATTTTTTGGAATGTGTGAGTGTGTGAGATTGTGTCTCTGGTTGTTTATGTATGTCGGTGTTTTTGAGGGCCCGCTCACACCAGTACAGTGCGTTAATAGCACAGTCCCATGCGATTAACGCACTGTACCACGCAATCGCGCCTACTGTGCATTCTGGTGTGGGAGGTGTATTGCATTGCCATTCATTTGAATGGTACCCCAAACCAACCTCCCACCCACAGTTCGTACATCTGCACCAGAACGTGCGTTACCCTAATACAGTGTATTTCATTGCAGTGCAACTTGGGTCGCGCCTTAATGACGAAGGACAAATGTGGGTCCTGAGGTTACACAGGTTGAGAACCACTGCTACCAGTTGTCTGCACACAGCAGAAGCAGGCATCCTGCACAGGAAAGTCAGCTTGTGCTAGGACAATAATAAGGCCAGTATACATAAATCTTTTGCTCATACAGCTACCTTTTAGCGCTTTGTTTCTTTTGATCATACATAAAAATTGGCTTTAGGGGCACATGTATATGCTTACAGGTAGTGGAAGATGGGCCTCTCTGCATCCTGCAGTTCTGTGCGCTGTCTGGTCATGTGATTTACAGGACAGACATTGAATGGAGTGTGTAAGGGTGGGAGGGTGTCCAAGCATGAGATGAATGGAGACCCTTTACCCCACTCCATATATCGGATGCCATTATATACCAAAATTGGCACATTGCTTACCCACCCCCCCCTTTCCCTTCCTGATTCTGACATGCTAGCTTCCAGGTAGTGGAGTATAGGCCTCTTCGCATATTGTAATTCAGAGCACTGTGCCTGGTCATCTGATTTACAAGATAGATAAATTAATGTAGTGGATAAGGACAGGAGGATCTCCAAGCATAAGATGAATGGAGACCATCTTCCGCATTCCATATATATGTTGCCAATATACACCAAAACTGCCTTTTAGGGGCACGTTGCTTACCTGTCCTTTATGATCCTAGCATACAAGCGCTTCTAAGTAGTGGAAGATAGGCCTCTCCACATCCTACAGTTCAATGTGCTCTGCCCAGTCATCTGATTTACAGGACAGAGATATTAATGGAGTGGATAAGGACAGGAGGATCTCCAAGCGTAAGATGAACGGAGACTATATTCCTCATTCCATATATAGGATGCCAATATACACCAAAACTGCCTTCAGGGGCACGTTGCTTACCTCTACTTTCTGAATCTAGCATACAAACGCTTCCAAGTAGGGGAAGATAGGCCTCTCCACATCCTACAGTTCAATGTGCTCTGCCCAGTCATCTGATTTACAGGACAGAGATATTAATGGAGTGGATAAGGACAGGAGGATCTCCAAGCGTAAGATGAACGGAGACTATATTCCTCATTCCATATATAGGATGCCAATATACACCAAAACTGCCTTCAGGGGCACGTTGCTTACCTCTACTTTCTGAATCTAGCATACAAACGCTTCCAAGTAGGGGAAGATAGGCCTCTCCACATCCTACAGTTCAATGTGCTCTGCCCAGTCATCTGATTTACAGGACAGAGATATTAATGGAGTGGATAAGGACAGGAGGATCTCCAAGCGTAAGATGAACGGAGACTATATTCCTCATTCCATATATAGGATGCCAATATACACCAAAACTGCCTTCAGGGGCACGTTGCTTACCTCTACTTTCTGAATCTAGCATACAAACGCTTCCAAGTAGGGGAAGATAGGCCTCTCCACATCCTGAAGTTCAATGTGCTCTGCCCAGTCATCTGATTAACAGGACAGATTATTGGAAATAGTTTGTAAGGGCTAGGAAGGTCTCCAACCATGAGCTGAATGGAGACCCTTTTACTCACTCCATATCCATATCCGATTCTGGGGTTCTCCTAAGACAGTTTTGCAATGTGTGAGTGTTTCTGGTATGTACTGGCACCTTTTGGTGACCTCAGACATTTTTTCTTTTTTGGCATCTGCACTTTATGAACTAGAGGCCTCATTTCAGGAGAGCCCGCAACCCAGTACTCGTTGGTTAGCGTCGGGTGACCATGAGGAGAGGAGTCCATCTGGCACCCTGTCAGGTGCCTTGTACTCTGTGGAGCAGGGGGTGGCAAGGGAGGGATCTTTCTGTTCAGATGCACTTGTTTGACTCTCTAGGGGTTTAGTTGTTAGTGAAAAACAAAAACTTCCTCCACTGGGGCACATGAGTGAACTGGTGTTGCTTAGAACGTCTTTTACTGGCTTGTGCCATGTGTTTGTCACCTCAGGTTATCATTGTGTTGGTGGAAGGGGACTTGGCTCTCCGACAAATGTATGAAATGTCAGCTCAAGCAGGAAACATTTTTGTTATTCATTATTAAGTCATGTCTCTCAAAGGCTTATGTCATATTGTAACAACAATTCAATCTTGAGCATTACATTGAGTAAATCATCAAAGCATTTCTTAAAGCAGGGATGCACGGATTAACATCAAGGAGATCGTTCTAAATGTTCTTGAGGCAGCTGACGGGTTCAGAAGCACCGGGTAGCACAACAGTTTCTGAAGATTGCAAAAAGTTTGGGCAAAGTTCATAATCTCATTTAAAAGCCCCATACTGTATATACATTGCTTTGCAAAAGTGTTCATCCTCCTTGGACCTTTTCGCATGTTGGAGTGATACAACCTGGAGTTTAAATGGATAGATTTGATTACACAACATGCTTAATAGTAAGGGCGCAAAATATATTTTATAGTTAAAAATAGTTTATAGTTGCATAAGTTAGACCTGGACACATTTTTCCCAAATGTAGATCGTAACTGGACAAAGAAAGGTAGCAAAGACTATGCCTCTTATGCTGGGCACACACCTTACAACCATCGCAAGACTTTTGTCTTGCGATGGTTGTAAGGTACTTAAAGAAAAGTACGATCTGCCTATCTTGGACAGGCAGATCGTACTTGCGATGATCGCAAGCCGCGCCCCCCTGAGGGGCGGGCTTCCGATGACCGCAATGCCGAACGGGCAGTGTGGGCTTGCGCACACCGGCCTGTCCGGCTTTTATCTTACGAACATGGCACACACCCGCCGAACATCATACGATGCTCGGCGGGTTTTCGAACATTTTCGTAAGTTTAAAGTCGTGCAACCTTACAGTAGTAGAGTTCGCACGGCTTCCTCACACCTTACGATAATCGTACGATCGCGGGATTTCCCGCGATTATCGTACGATTATCGCAAGGTGTGTGGGGGGGACCTTTACACTGACATCTGCCACATTGTGGAACATGCACAACTTTGGGTTGAATGGTACAAAATAAAAAGAAAACTTGATTGATTCTGATGACCGATTGCTTGGCTTCTGACTAGCTTTACAGCCTGCTTGGATCTAATGAAACATTCCCAGCTCATCCAATGCTTTGTCATAAACCTTCATTAAAGTGTTATAAATACACTGGATCTTATACAAACCCATACACGATTATCCAATCAGGTTGTAAAGTTGCAGCCAGGCTTGTTTTTCTGTGCTATTGAGAAAAATCTAAATTCCTCTATTGGTCATGTTTACACTGGCTGTGCTGTGTTAATATACATTAAATGTTTGCTGTGCTGACTTGCATTTTCCAGTTGAAGCCGATTTTAAATTGATTTCTTGCAAGTGAAATGTTTGTCGAATATATTATGGAGAGTAAGCCCAGGAATCCAAAGGGGTAACCTTATTTCCCTTTTTGCACTGAGGTTGCTTTGTAATATCTGGAGCTGAAGTGGGGCTGTTACCCTAAAGTTTTTTGTTTTTTTTAAAGTGAAAAGATTAAAATGTCACTTCAGTCAGAATTACAAATGAAAGCACTTTGAAATCCAGCAAAAATGTATTACATTTTACCAACCCTTAGATGAGGTGGCTGCGTTGGAGGATTCATAAACTACCCCCCATGGCTCTGTAAAGTGTCCTCAGGACTCTGGCTGCAGAGAACTCACTTATGGCCTGTCATTATTGATGTGTGCTCAAATGGTTTTCAAGTCTATGTAAAAGTAAAGTAAAGTATGTAAAGCCAGTTTATGATTTTTTTTTTAATTTTTAGCTTTGAATAGTGTGGGTGCAGAAAAGTTGGAAACTCTGTTGTGTTTTAATTGCTGTCTTTGTCCCTGCTGGAAAAACTCATCCTCACAATTGGCCCGGATGGCCATGGTCTCTGTTATTGAAAGTGATAGAAATTCCTACATTTTTGAGTTGTCGCAGTAACAGGAGCTGAGGGAAATTTTCCAATGGGGAAACCTGCCTCTGGTCAGTCCATTCATTTCTATCCTGCTAAAATCTACACAATCACACATGTGAGGGTGTGCCAGATGCCAACACCCGCTGTGTTCCATTCCATGTCCACTACATTATTAGCACAGCCCTTCAGAGCTTACAGGAACATGCTAGTGATGTGGTATGTATTGAAGTCAGTGGGTCAACTAGCATTTTAAGAGGGGGGTCTTCTGTGACAGCGTGTCAGAGAGGAGAGCGAGAGAAAACACTCGGGGATCAGTGATCGCTGAGTGTTTGTAGATAATTGAGGATATGGTATGGTTACTATATCCTCAATTATGAATGAAGGGAAGTGATCTACATCACCCCCTGTTCATTCATGATTGTAGTTATAGTAAACATACTATATTCTCAAGTTATCAATAAACAAGAACACTCATAGAGGATTCCTGTTCATTGATAACAGGGGATACTGAAAAAGGGATTGAGGACTCAATCTCTTTTTCTATTTTAAAAGGGAAATATCAAGGGTCTATTTAGACCCCTAATATTTCCCCCAAAGCCCCTAAAAGTAATGTAAAAATAAACATATTTAATATAAAATGAATAAATTAAAAATAAATAAAAAAAATATTTAAAAAAAATTAAAATAAAAACATTTTCAGTATCGGTTTTGGTTTCGGCCTGACAATTTTTTTCTATTTCGGTTTCGTTTCGGTTTTTTAAATTTCTATTTCGTTGCACCTCCACTTTAAATGTATCTACCAGTACAGTGCACTAAGAACACGGGGTGCTGGGATTGATTTTTCCTAAGATATTGAAATATATTATGTTTTTGAGGGAAGTAGAGAAACTCCAAATTGGCATTTATTTTGCAGCATGTAAGCGGCTGTGAGGGACAATTACCGCAGCCATTATCTTCAGAAGTAGAGCTAACCGATTGGATGTTCAGCTGCTTATTGGCCATGATACTTTTCAGGTGAATTGTAATTTGCTGATTTGTCTGAGTATCAGTTTGCCAATTTCTGCGATCTGTGACGGATTGCGCAAATCGTTAATCTGCTTGTCGGGATTAATGATTCATGCTTTGCTCCACAGGAATATTCAGGCGAAGTGCAGCTTGCCTGCATATTATCAGATTAGCCCAATTCACGGTAAACTGCAAATTGATTCTCTTATCTTTATTCAGAAGTGGGGTGTACTAAAGAATGGTGATGTTTCGCTGACCCAGGTATTTTTTTTTTTCTTAAAGAAGAACTCCGGGAAATGTATACAAATTAATGACGCACTGGAAGGGTTAACTTCTTGTTTTGGTCTAGGGGCTAAAATAAAGTATATTTACCTGATCCTGAATGTCCCACTTGTATGCTAGACCGGTCCCTGCAGCCTCTTCTACCCTGGGCTCTGGCGGTCTAAAGATCGCTGACGCCATCATGTTTAATACAAGTGCATTAGGCCTTGTTCACACCGAATGCGGTGCGTTCCAGAGCGGTAGCGTTTGCAGTTGAACGGAACGCAGGAAAAGTTTTGCTGCGCGTCCGATCGCAGTGGGGGCGTGGAAGCAGTGCCATTGAATTCAATGCACCGCCAAGCCCCCTCCCACCCCAGCAGGCAGGGGGAAGTTTCATGAGGGATTGCGGTGCGTTCCAGCAGCTACAGCTCTGGAACGCACCGCATTCATTGTAAACAAGCCCTTAGATGTGAGGACGTTGAAGAACATTCTACTGCCAGAGCGGATGAAGAGAGAGGTGAGCACTGACCGCCACAGGATCAGGTGAGTATATTTTCTTTATTTTGAACAGAACAAGCCGTTAACCCTTGTAATGTGGGAGTAGCCCCACTGCAAGGGTTAATTTTTACATTTTCTGGACTAGTTCTTTACAGAAAGTTGGAGTTTTCCTTTTGCATTGCCTGTGACATTTCCATTAGGCAGTAATGGATATCTGGTGGCATTGTCTTCTCCTCCTGTCTGGTGTTTGGATTAGAGGAGCCCTGTGCCAGCAGGGTTTTATCACTGCCATAGCGGCACAACTCTTTTTGACACATAATTATATGGAAGTTTGTAATTGAGAGACATTGTATTAAGTAACATAATTAGACATAGCTATTGCAGAATTATGAGCCAGAGATCTGCAGTCATTATGGAGCCCGGTGATCAATCATACTGTTTCTGCTCCCCGATGTCTTATTATTATTGGCTGTATGCTCCTCCATCCTGCTATCGTGCGTCTCCCTGCTCAGACATATAACATGTCAAATAGAATTTTCCTGCAGATAATCTACTCAGAACCTGTGTGTACTGGAACAATAACAAATTCTGTGTAATATGTCATTTTTATGTCCAGTGGACTGTGAAATTGTGAAATGCAGTATGCTGGTTTGGGGTAAATACAGTAAAATGTCAAGAGGGTGATAAAATGCAGCTCAGGAATTCTCCCTTCTGTCCTGGAATTTAAAGACCTGGTAATGTTTGGAAGGAAAGCAGCCATTTCAAAGTTCATAAGCACTCATCTGCTTGTTGTGTGGGAGGAGCCATCAATTCATAGAACGAACAAATTGAGTCATAATTTTAATAATTTCTCAGTTATAAACATGTTAGTCCAGTCTTTGGAAAATTATACAACTCGTGAAGTTCAAAAATGAAAGGAGAACTGTGAGGTGAGTGCTTTTCACTCACCTCATAGTTCTAGCCGACCTGTGACAATGAGACTGTCACAGGTCGGCTCAGTAGATCGGGAGGTGAGCGAACACATACCGGCGTTCGCTCACCTCTCGATCCTGTCACGGCTCTCTACCGTGACGGGGGAGGGGGATTGGATTCCCCCCTCCGATCTGCCAGCGCTGACTGGCGGAACGGACGGGGAGGGTGCGGGTACAGCTGGCTCTGCCTCTAGATAGGCAGAGCCAGCTGTCACTCACGCAGCTGGGCGGATCTCGACATCGATGTCGGGATCCGCTCTGCCTGCGGCGTCTTAGTATACTGAGCTTAGGGTAACGGGAGAACGCTAGTTTGTGTCCTCCCGTTACCCTAAGGAGAACTATGGGGAAAAACACTGACCTCATAATTCTCCTTTTAAGAAGCGCCACGCCCCAAATTACTTGCAGAGTTTTTCTTTTATTCCAGGGGCAGGAAACCTTGGCACTCCAGCTGTTGTGGAACTACAAGTCTCATTAAATGCTGACAGCCATAGGCATGACTCCAGGAAGCAGATGCATGATGAAATATGTAGTTTCAGCACAGCTGGAGTGTCGAGGTTGCCTACTCCTGTTTTAATTCATCACCAGGAACTGCACAAACCACTTGAGCGTCTTCCACTGACGCGTTTCACTTAAAAGCTTATTCCTAGTTTACTGAGTGAAAGGAGCCAGAGCCGCAGGCATAGGCATCAAATACACCTAGAAGTGTCAGATTGTGAAGACTCTTGCACCCCTAAATTGTCAAGATAGCAACAGATCGATTAACGTAGAAAAAAAGTTACTGGTACATCATCATCATGAACATTTTTTTTATGTTAATTGATGTCAGTATTAATTATTGATGTCAGACAAAATAAAGCAACTTTTTGAGACTATGTGGGGTCCCTTTATCAGGGATCAGGGATTGTCATCACCGTTGTACCCTGCATGGTCCTTTCTGGTATCTATGCGGCACCATCTGCTAGTAACTGGAGACACTAAATATACATATACTTTGCAAACGAGTATTGGCCCCCATTGGGACTTGGTCCTTTGCACTTTTTTCTGCATTTGTTCAAGTTTTTAGGTCTGAGCAGTTTGTTTTAGCCTATGGAAAGGTCGTTACTAGTAGAAGGAGATGATTGTTAGGTGTGAAATTGTGTGGAAAAACACTCTTTATGAGGGTTTTTCAGGTGCTCCAAAAATGCGCGCTCATGTAGAAGCTCCTACACTTTTTCTGAGGATTGAGTGACAGAACAATGCCAAGATGGGAATTCTCACCATAGAATTAAATTGAAATCTGAGTGTTGAACATTGAAGTGCCTCTGGAAACGTGCTTCAAATAGCTCCAGTGTGAATAGTGGTTTAAACTAAAAAGTTTAGTTGTAATGATAGTGTCTCTTTAAGAACCTTGTCACATTACCATCTTTATTGCGGTTCTTTGAACTCATTTAGACTCACATGACAGCTAAAGACTGGAATGTGGTTAGATTATATAGTGTATGAAGTCTCTTCTGCATTTTTAGTAGGATCAGCTAGCATTGTGTGCTGACAGCCTGAGGAAGTAAACAAGGCTAGGACCAAGGACACCAAGCTAGGAGTGATAAAGAAAAGGGCGGAGATACCATATTTCATAATTGCTGCTATACTGGAATACTCTGTCCTGGTCAGTATTACTGTTTTTTGTATATTTAATCTTTATAATTTTGGAAATAAAAGAATTCCCAGTTTTGTTTTCATACTTTTACGCAGGATAGAATCTGCTTAATGTTATCTACTAGTTTACATCAGTTTTATTCAATTTTATATACTAGTGTCAGTAAAGTCCACTGTGTCCTACATTATTTCCTATGCTGAAGCAGTTTACAGTCTGATGACCTGACCAGAGTCCATCAGATCTTTGCAGAGGTATAGAAAAACACAGAGGGGTCTGCTGTGAGGTGTGAAGTTTATCTATATGGTGGTGGTTCCAATTTAGGAACAAACAGGGATGCATATAGTCATTAAAATGTGACAGAGGTTATTATTGTTTCCTTTTCTACCCAAAAGATATGTCAGAGGTGCCTCCAAATACCTGTAGCAGCTTCAGGGCATGTGTTGACTCGCTTTGTTTGCGTCAGACGGGTTTTGCAAAACCCGCTTGAAACAGGTTAAATGCAGATTAAAAGGTGGTCAAATGCACCTGTTTATGCATTCTCAGATTAAACTCGTGTAATAGAAACAAGCCCAAATCCCGTCAATGCAGAGTCTTAAATATCCTCTGCCTGGCCCAAATGTTATTCAGGCCTTCAAATCGGGTAAACCTTCAAAACTCTCAGGTAGTGTCAGAGCTTTCCTCTATAAATCCACTGCACTCCATTCAGCATTCAGACCCAACCATAAAAGAGTGCTCTGGTGGATGTCGCTGTCACAGCATAAGTCCCAGTCCACAATCTATCCAGCACACCTCGTTCAAATGAGAAGACAGGACACTTTATTGTCACCAAGAGGAAGCGATGTATCAAGGCCACTAGGAATCTCTGCTTCATTTCCCTAGTGGCCTCTAAATGTTGCCTTCTGTTGGTTACAATTAGGGATGCACCGATACTTTTCGAGTACCAGTGCCGATACTTGGCATTTTCATGAGAACTACTAGGGTTGCAGAGGTTGCAGTCGGGACCTAGCTCTAGTGCTCCACCATTGTCCTGAAATCATTCGTCGATATTGTTTTAGAAAAACTGTCACGTGACTATAAACAAATATGTATCAGTACTTGGGCAAGTACCAGTACTTGTACTCGCAAAACTGGTATCGGTGCATCCCTTTTATTTATATTTATAAAAACAAAATCATACAATAAAACAGAGATGTACAAATTCCAGGAGCTCCGTGTGCTCCTTACAAATGACTGCCTCCTAACTTTTGAATTTTTCTCTAGCTTGAAAAGTATCGGTACATGTACTTGTTCTTGTACCGTGTACAATACTTGGTATCGGTGCATCCCTAGTTACAATAAAGTGTATGTCTTCTCATATGAACATGGTGTGCTGGTGGTATCTTGGATTAGATTATTTCTTCTTCTCCAAACTCCCATATACACATTCTAAAGTCCCTTCAGTATATTGGTCTGCCACACGGGCCAGTAGGAATGCATGGCTAGCTGTAAATGGTGTGCAAACTTCAGTACTATGAGTCAATGCTGAAGCTTTTCCCAATCAGAATAGCTTGGAATTGGGTGGTTGCCTCTGCGTGCCTTCACTTCAACAGGTTTCAGTAATCTTAAAGTTAGAATCTCATGTGGTTGTGCTCTTAGGGTATGTTCAGTATCATTCATTCATTCATTCTTCTGACCAAGCACCACCATCCACTCATTTTAAAAGCCTGTACAAAGCCTCATAGCTAATAATGCACTTATCTGTGTAGATTCACATTGGGCTGTGACTGCCACTGGTTTGTGACACTCCCCAGTTGGCGTAACACTGTTCAAGCGATCCAGGCGCCTGTTCACACCATCTCTATACCATAACATTTTTTTATCTGTACCAAAAATGCGTACACAGTAATGCCAATGGTTTTAAATAAAGGCTATGTTCACACCACTGCGTTCAATTCCAGAGCTTTTAAAAAAAAAGTACAGCATTCTGCATTTTTTTGCACTGGAATGCACAAAAACACATGTAAACACACTGGAACGTGCTTAAAACCCAAGCATTGACTGGACAATGAAGGAGCTATGGCTCACTGATGAGGTCATCACTTTGCTGCCTCCTTAAAACTGTTAACTAAAAGCACTGAGGGCCGGTTCACACCACAAAGTCTGTGTTCCAGAGTGTTCGTCCACTTGAACGCAAGACGGCCGGCTCCCTGCATTCAGGGGTGGGAGAGGGGGCGTGGTGGTGCATTAAAGTCAATGGCACTGCAGCCACGCCCCCACCTGCAGTGCGGTCACCCGCACCTGGCATGCAGGAACATTAGTTCCTGCGTTCTGGTCCAGTACGATCTGCAGAAATACTGCATGCACTCTTTTTGAACACAGCCGGGAGCCGGCTGGCTTGCGTTCCAGAGGCCGAATGCTCTGGAACGCAGACTTTGTGGTGTGAACACTGAGGAAGAAAATAGTCCCGATTGTCACCCTTTCCTCTCCGAATAAGCATGCCAATGGTGTATTATAAGACACTGATACAGGGACAGATTCTGGTATTTATGCTACCTCAATATAAATTTAATTTTTGTAATGAATACCTCACTGGGTGAATTTGTTTTGTTCATATCTGTCTGGTGTTCAGCTTCAAATGCTTTAAATTGCTGCTCTGAGGTTTCCTTCCAGAAAAAAACGGACAAGAAAGATATCTGTAATACTGAATTAATAGTTCTTTTTCATCTTCCCTCTCAACTAGTCACTTCCTTTCCCCCAGAGCGGTAAGCTTAGTCATGGTTTTCAAGGCTGGTGTGTGCAATACTGCAAGTAAATTCACGGAGGCTTTTGTCTTACTGGGCTATAATTCATTTGTACATTTCCTTTTGTTACCTAGGAAGCACTTCTGTCTCCTGCATTATATTACTGTATGCTTAACTTGCAGTATTTGTCTTTTTAGCTTACAATGCGTAGTGACAAAGGTGTTGTTAGCCCGTTGCTAGCATTTGTCTTCCGCTGTCTGCAATTGATTCAGTCTGGAATCAAGCAAAGCATACTGGAGATAAAAATCTCACAATGCATAAAGTAACCCACCCATACATTATGGTTGTTGATCGTTCAATCAGAAACTAGAAAGCCTTTTGAAGATTGTTCTTTATACCAGACATGCACATCCATCAACTGAGCAGCACACGTGTGGCAACTTATTTTCAGCTGACATTAACAGAATATTGTCCATAATTGTCTGATCCATGCGGACAATGTCTCAGCCATTGGTGTTGGGCAGATATGCTCCTTCTATTCCCATACATCACTGTGACAGAATATGTGCGCTCATGTCACAATTTGCAATGTGTGGCCACACAATGTGTGACAATCAAAGAAGAACTCTGCTAAGCGCTATTTGCATCTAGTAAAAGCATAATCCAAATGAAGAACAAACCTATTTTTTTTATAATTGTTTGAGTTACACATAGGCGTTCATTTGTAAAAGGGCAGTCTGGCTTATAGCCAGGTGGATGTCAATCTCCCACCCCTAGATGGCGCCGACGTGTATAGGATGTCCTATACCAGTCAGTGCCATCTAGGGGAGCTAGGGACATGTGAATGGCATCCACCTGGCTATAAGCCTGGCAGAACTTTTTTCAATGGCCCACCAGGTTTCTAAGGCCTCTTTCACATGTGTGTTAAAATCGGGCATTAGAGAAGTGTTTTTTAACTCCTCATTAACGTTCATATGGGATAAAGCAATTGCTATTCGCACATGGGCATTAGCATTGTGTTGTGTTGCTGTGTGTCAAAAAATAGAGTGCATGTTGCGTTATGGAGGCATTGCTGCTGGAATAATGCATCCATTGAAGTATATTGAAACGCCCCTCAAAGGCTTGGTCAATGCTCCTATAGCATTTTCTGAGCATTTAAGAAGCCTTGCACAGGTGTTTTAGGAGAGGCATAGGAGGTTTTGCAATCCCAGAAACCACTGGGGAATCAGAGTGAGTGGACAGAGCAGCTGCAGATGCCACTTCCTGTATGCACACAGCCAGCGTTTTGCCAGCAAGAGGACAGCCAAGTACTGGCAACCTATGACAGCCTCACCTATGCCACCCTGTAGCGCCAGCTGTTAGTGTCATCCAAAGCAGTGCCAGCCATACCAGTGGCAGCTTAGCAGTACCAGCCATACCATTGCCAGGCATTGCAAGTACCAGCCAGAACCAGTCATGTCTGAAATATATGCTGCATGGCTAATTCAAGCAGTTGATTAATACCCAAAATTGTATGACCGAAGTCTGCCCTTAAGACACACCCCTTTTTGCAGGGCATTTTGCAAGCGTTTTTGACGTCTACTTAATGCCTTAATCCAGCTGTCACTCAAGCAGCTGGGTGGATCTCGACAGTAATGTCTGGATCCGTCCCGGCTGCGGCAGTCTCCGTATAACGGGAGCTGTAGCTCGCGATATACTGAGCTTTGGGTCACGGGAGGACCCAATATAGTATATGTTCTCCCATGACCCTTAAGGAAACTATGGGGAAAAACACTTACCCCATAGTTCTCTTTTAACACTATAAGCTGTTAATGTTAATCAGCGTTGCTCTTTCATTAAATTGTCAATGCAAATGTGAAAGAACCCTAAGCCAACACCTACAGCTGTCAAAATACTCTTAACATTAACTGCAGCTGATTGGCCAACAATTTTCCACCCGGCTTTTCGTTAAAAAGTCAACTTTCGTCAACTATGTGGTAATGGCAGGACCACATGCAGACAGAATGTTGGCAGTTCTAGGGCTTCATGTGTCGGTCAAGTCAGACACAGCATGGCTCCCACTACCACATAAACATTTTAAAGCAGGGGGGTACAGAAAGTAAATTATTCTGGTTGTCTGATTTAGGAAATCTGGTAATTTGCATATTAGTACCCCTCTCAGTTTCTGAAACTGATCTAAATGGTTATTATATATTAGAGCTGTAGAGAGACTCAAGTTTTTATTTCCAGCAACCATTTCCTTTACCTAAGTTTACAGAAACCATTGCCAGATACCCAACTACTCAACCTAGTGGGGAAAAAAAAACAGTTTGCCCATTTTAGAGCCATTTATTTATTGCTGGGTGCCGCCATCTTGCCTCTCGTACGGCATAGTGAAGGTGAAGCCAGGCTGACGGTCACAGCCCTCATGTCCAGTGATAAGGGTGCTGACCCAGGAAGCACTTGGGGATTGGGCTCCAAGGATCGGTTGAGTAAAACTTTTTTTATTTTAGCACCTAGATGGAAATGAGCAGTTAACCCTTGCAGTGCGGGGGTAGCCTACTGCAAGGGTTAAGAAAAGTTTTGCCTAGAGTTCTGCTTTGAAGTCTGGTGGCGGTATGAGGAGGTGACACATGTTGATAGACGCCGGTCACAATACAGGGATTTCCAGTTTTCATAGCCATGCCTTTTAATTCTCACTAGAGGTAGGTACACTTCCCCTTTAACAGTAGGTGCCTTCCCCACTTCCCTAGATGCTTCCATAAACCTCTGGTGCTAATAAAAAACATGGTTTCTATTGTTATCTCATGTATACATAACAGGATGTTTTTTTTTAGCTATAAGAACATTGATATCTCAATCAGGGTGGTGCCTTGCTGTGTATTTCCTCTGTATATTTACTTTCATGTAATTCTGCTTATACAGAATACTAAGAAAAACAAGACCTGCTGCTCCTCAGTTTTCCTTTTTATTTTCTTGCCTTGGCTGCTGGCACATAGCTCAAAGCAGCCAACAGTTTAGCTTTGTATTTATTGCCAGATCATAATTGTTTTGTACAGTAACTCGATGCCGATGAGCAAACTCGCTCATCACATGAAACGCTCCAGACTCGGAGACTATGGTGCGCAGCGTTGTGATCTTTAGTGTTGGGTATGTGCACTGGCACTTCTTAATAGGACATGGCTTTTTAAACTTTGAGCTGGAATACTTTATTACTGGCTGTCATTAAACTAGACAAGCTAGTCAGCTTATAGGGGGGCAGGACGAAAGGAGTGTCAAAGCACTGCAACAAATGCATTGTATGGCTTCTTAAAGCAGAATAAAGGAAATAATAAAAATAAATACTGATCGGCTGGCTTTCTATGGCAGTAGACACAGTCTATTCTGCCATATTCTGAGCCTATTGTGCCAATATGATATATTTAGAGACTGGGTCTATTCTGCCATATTCTCAGCCTATTGTGCCAATATGATATGTAGAGACTGGGTCTATTCTGCCACATTCTGAGCCTATTGTGCTAATATGATGTGTAGAGACTGAGTCTATTGTGCCATATTCGGAGTCTATTGTGCCATATTCGGAGTCTATTGTGCCATATTCGGAGCCTATTGTGCCAATATGATGTGTAGAGTCTATTCTGCCATAAAAGCTTCTATTTTGTATATTTTTATTTCAGCATGCAGGGCTGCACACTGATGTAAGTTTTAGTGTAAGGGGGTAAAGGTCCACTTTAGGTCATCGGGGCCCGAACAATCATGTGGTTAAAGGTTTGAAACTCGTTAAGAGGACCAGGAAAAAGATAGACACTGGTGAGGAGGAGCGCAGCGCTGGAGGGGATCGTTTGCCAGGTAGGTCTACCATAATGTGCCACTAGCGCATTATGCCTAAAAGCCTTTTGACTTTCACTTGAAACAGAATGAGGAGGGGGGGTTACTAAAACTAGAGAAGACAAACTCTGGAGCAGCTGTGTGTCGCAACCAATCAGCCTCTATCTTCAGCTTGTACAGTTTGTACAAATGAAAGCTAGACGCTGATTGGTTGTCATGCACAGCTGGTCCAGATTTTGTCTGCTCCTGTTCTAGTAAATTCCCCTCAAGATATTTAGATGTCATCATTTCCAACACAAATAAAAGGACAAAACCATCATGGAGTTTATTCCTCATTCCCGGATAGTACAATTCTTTCCTTCCTGCCCCTGCGGCAAACTGTGTATCCAAAACCACTGATGAGTAACATGGTTCCAGCCTAATTATACAGAGTCATTTATATCCACTTTGCTCTGATTAGGAAAGTGTAGAGGTTTAACACGCTGCAGTAGTTCAGAGAGCAATTCCAGCGAACAATTGAAAGCAGTCAGTAAGCTATAAATGCATTCCAGCAAGCACTGCAGCTGTGCTAAAATCTGTTTAGCTAAGCCACCGTGTTGTTGGTAGGTGTAGGTTTCCCTCTGATTGTTCCATGTATTGTCAATATAAAAGTCAAATATCCGAGGCAACTTTAAATCTGATTGGTGACTTAGAAACTTTTTGGTGCTGACACTTTTTTACTTTCACAATGTAAGAGAAAGCAAAATGACTACACTACACTAGAACCCATTGGCAGAGCCTGTTGCCCAATGAATCGTATAGCGCTTTGGCCAATGGATGGAGATGAGGTTCTTGTGCTCCTCAGCTCCATCTAATGGCCATAATGCAGCATTACATCTTGCATTCATGCATGCATACATACATACATACATGCATACATACATACATACATACATACATACATACGATATGATATATATATATATATATATATTTTTTTTTTTCCCCCACATGTTGAGCGTTTTACAGAGCATAGGTGTGAACCAGGCCTTAGGGGAACTCTATTAGGATATCTATGCGTGTATGGCTAGTCTTGCCTGCAAGTTACAACACTGCCTGGAAGTAGACACAGATATGTTCCGCCAGGTGCCTGCACTTAATACTGGCCTCCAACTTCTAGTATTCTTAAAGGGACAGAGTCTCTTTATAGCAAGCCTTCAATGCCAGCTTGAATTTCTTAGGCGAGTAAAGAACAGACGACAACTTGGCCACTGCAATATAACTTTATCTTTTTGCCTATTTTGTTACCTTAACTCTCTGAAAACCTGGACTTCTGGGTGTGGTGAGAATAGGCACTACTTTATCAACCAATCCCCAGGTCTGTCATTTGTGGTTAAAAGGTATTTCCACTTTCCCAGTCAAATTTGGGAAAATGGATTTACCCCCTCCTATCTGGCCCCCACTCTCCCCCACTGTACTTACCTTTGGCCAAATGTTCCTTCCCCTCGCTGGTGCCTGTGTACTAACCATTCTGTCACTGGAGGGAAGGGGGGACTTCTACTGCTGGCATTAAGTACAGGCACCTGTAGGAGACTACCAAACCTTCCTGTTCCTGCCGAATCTTTGGCTGTCCCTGAAAAATTCTGAAGCTTGCCCCTTCTTCTTACATCCTATACATTCATATTGGCCATTGAGGCTGCCCATCATGTTGATGGGGCAGTGTGTCAAACTCCAACACTCCCCTAGCATTCAGGTGTGATCGGAGGGTTTGGAGGTCTGCTGCAGGTATCTCCTCCAGTGACGGTCCCTAAAGAATCGGTAAACAGGTGGACACACCAGTAAAAGTGTCACATTCTGGAGAGCTGCTAGTTGGCATATTGACGGATGGATTAAAAAAAATATGAATTCTATTTAGTAATTTTCCTTTTTTTAGTACGGCAATAGAAAATAGTCTTGTCTTTGTCAAGCTGTGCTTTGCTGTACCCAGCATCATGAAAATAGAGCTGACAAAACATATTGCAGACAGACTAGCTGTCCGCAGCTGCATATTCAATATCGGAGCTAATTAATTTTATCGCTCGACTCCCTCAGCCATTAGTCCTCAGAAGTCCGAGCTCAACTGCGTGAAAAACCCCAGAGATAAAATCACATCATCAATATGCTAGCTGACTCATGGCCACTAGTCCCCAGGCACAGACAACGTCCTACTGAGAGCTTTAACACAGAAGCCATTTACACCTTTTACGCATCAATCAGCTGCCGCCCAGGCTGGAACATTCAGTGCGTGTCACAGATTAAAGAAATCAAGTAATAATAAAAGAGCCACCCCAGCCCTGCCAAGGGGTTACATGCAGCGCTTCTGGCACTTGGCATACAGATAGATATAGTTAGAACGTTTTCGACATCTAGGCAAGAGGGAGGGGAAACTGCACAGACTGATTGAAAACGTGGTTGTGCTAGATGGAAAAACATTTTATAAAAGACTATTATGAAGGTCAGTCTTTGGGCCCATTGACACCAATGGGTGCCCGTTTTGCTCTGTATAACACTCACACGCAGGTGTGCATTGTGTAGGGTTGTGCGTGGTGTGGTAGGTTGTTGTAATGCATCATACTGTTCACGTTTTCTTTTTAACTTTATATATTTATTTCACTCATCTCTGTTCACTGCAGCATGTTGTGATATGGTGTCAAAACGCAACCTGTGGTTGGTGTGAACTGGAGTAATAGTTATTAATTTATTACATATATTTATATAGTGCCAACAATTTACACAGCACTTTACATAGTGCATGTTTACTACAGTCCATGCCCTCAAGGAGCTTACAATCTAAGGTCCCTAAAGCACACACATACAGTGCCAATAGACAGGAGCCAATTAACCTTCTAGCATGTCTTTGGTGTGTGGGAAGAAACCGGAGAACCTGGAGGAAACCAGCACAGGGAGAACATGCAAACTCCTTGCAGATATTATACCAAGCAAATTGCATTTTCTCCTTGCATTGGCCAACGCTGCCCAACACTTCCCAACGGCACTGGTGTGAGTGAGCCCTGTGTATTGTTTTTCTCCTGGGGAGTAGTAGCGTATTGTACTGTGTTGGCCATTGATTAGTGCAGAAAGTTTGGAGTTTAAGGGATACCCTTTATTGGCTAACTCACGTTATTAAACTCCAAATTTTCTGTACTAAGAGCCTTTGGTTCTCGCTGTGTTTAGGGCTCTTTCATACTGACATATCTGGTGTGTCCAGAACACTAAGAAAAACACTGCTATTAAAGTGTAGGTAAAGGCAACAAATAAGCCCCCCTCCCCTAGTATGCCAACATTATTGGCACATTATGGCAGGCTTACCTGCCAGACTACAGCAAAAAGTTTCCCAGCACACTCACCAGCCAGCACGCAAACAAACCTGTCTAACTGCTAAAGTTAAAAAACGGGGTTTTAGATACACGTCTTCTGCAGAATATGTGAAAGCGCACTGCCTCGTTAAGGCACCTCTGTGTAGTGCGGTCCTAAAGGTGCCCATACATCTTGCGATTATCGTACGATAATCACGGAAAATCCCTCGACCGTACGATAATCGCAAGGTGTATGGAAGGCGTGCGACCATTTCTACTGTACGGTCGATCGTCTTTTGTCTAACGAGCATGTTTGAAAACCCGCTGAGAATCGTATGATTGTCGGCGGCTTTGTGGCATGCTCGGGAGACAAATGCCGAACGGGTCGGTGTGCAGAAGCGCACACTGCCCGTTCAGCATTGCAGTCATCGGAAGCCCGCCCCTCGGGGGCGGGCTTTCGATGATCGCAAGTATGATCTGCCTGTCCAAGATGGGCAGATGGTACGAGCTTTTAATGAGCTTACAACCATTGCAAGACAAAAGTCTTGCGATGGTTGTAAGGTGTATGGGCACCTTACCTCTAACCTATGAGAGTCTCCATCTTGGAGCACATGTAGCAAAAGATAAATTTGGGTGCAGGTTCGCCAGGAGGCAGCCCAACCTCCTTAAAGGCACAGGGACACACAAGGGACCCCCACACATCACAACGGCAGCTGAGAGCCCCCAGATTGTTACACTGCACCAAATCAGTCAAGCAAAACAAATGGCAAATGCACTCATCAACTCATAACCGGCTTTCAAGCAAGGTGCACACGGAAGGGCTTTATACAGTACAACAGCAAAATGTTTTCCAGCACACTCACCAGCCAGCATGCATTGCTTACCTGCCAAACAGACCCCCTCCATCGCTGCACTCCTCCTCCCTGGCGTTTCCATCTGTTGCTCAGTCCTCTTTCCTCTTTGATTGGCTCTAATGACTTAACTCCCACACGCGCACGGGAGTTACTTAATCTCGGCATGCCGGATCTGTGTGCTGAGGTATGATTGTGTGGCTTAGCGCACAGAAGAAAAAAAATTGCTGACAGAAAGAAGCTTGTATGGCAGAAGTGACTGACATTGTCTCTTCTGCCATATGAAGCCTAACAATGACCAATTTATTAGCTTGACTTCCGCTTTAAGTCTGGCAAAACCAAACACCTTAAAGTCCAGAAAACAGCATGTATTCTTATAAAACTGTATACATGGATGTCTTAGAGAGCATTGGCATTTGACAACATTAAAATAAACACTTGCATATCACATTCAGCAGTTGTTAACACTCCTGACACTTCCAATTATGTAGCTTGTCAGTGCAGGTTATGTGCTAAATAAGTGTTTCTGGGGTTTAAGGCCCCATGTTTAAAATTAGCTCTCTATTTTAGTCTATATCCATCTAAAAAAAAAAAATAATAAGATGCCTAAAGCAGCACAAATTTGTGATTGGCACTCCAAACCCTAACCCCAGAAATGTCATTTCTTCTTTATCCTTTCACATGCTGGGATTGGTGTTGGACAAGGCCATATGGCTCAACTGCACTACAGTCTGTAGGGAAGAACCGGCTCAGGTATCTAGTACGAGATCCTGCATTGGCAAAATTCTCATGTATGTATTTGAACTGTGTATACTGTTGGCCTGGAGTTCTGCTGTAACATAGGTGAAATATCCATCAGGAAGAGAGAAAGAGCCCTCTGTGTTGGCTGTGGCTGGTGGTAGACTTTGGGTCTTGGATGCAGAGATTGCTTCCAGTTCATTTAGTCTGCTGGCATTGAAACAAAAAATGTGGTCATATACTAAAATAAATGGACTACATGGATGTGCATACTTTTAAGGGCTCATGCACTCAAGTGTATGATTGCCAGCAAGATCTTATCTAAAATCTTGTACATATACTGGAGGCATGTAATGTTTGTTCTAACTTTTACCACATGTAAAGCATGCATATGCCATAGTGGTTGCTAGGATGCCAGACAGCTCAAGCCATCTGCATCCTAGCAATGAAGGATGCTAGGCGGCTCAAGATGCCTGCATGCTAGAAATAAAGCATGCTAGGCAGCTTGAGGTGCCTGAATCCTAGCATCAAAGGATGCTAGGCAGCATGAGGTGCCTGAATCCTAGCATCAAAGGATGCTAGGCAGCATGAGGTGCCTGAATCCTAGCATCAAAGGATGCTAGGCAGCATGAGGTGCCTGAATCCTAGCATCAAAGGATGCTAGGCAGCATGAGGCGCCTGAATCCTAGCATCAAAGGATGCTAGGCAGCATGAGGTGCCTGAATCCTAGCATCAAAGGATGCTAGGCAGCATGAGGTGCCTGAATCCTAGCATCAAAGGATGCTAGGCAGCATGAGGTGCCTGAATCCTAGCATCAAAGGATGCTAGGCAGCATGAGGTGCCTGAATCCTAGCATCAAAGGATGCTAGGCAGCATGAGGTGCCTGAATCCTAGCATCAAAGGATGCTAGGCAGCATGAGGTGCCTGAATCCTAGCATCAAAGGATGCTAGGCAGCATGAGGTGCCTGAATCCTAGCATCAAAGGATGCTAGGCAGCATGAGGTGCCTGAATCCTAGCATCAAAGGATGCTAGGCAGCATGAGGTGCCTGAATCCTAGCATCAAAGGATGCTAGGCAGCATGAGGTGCCTGAATCCTAGCATCAAAGGATGCTAGGTAGCTTGAGGCGCCTGAATCCTAGCATCAAAGGATGCTAGGCAGCATGAGGTGCCTGAATCCTAGCATCAAAGGATGCTAGGCAGCTTGAGGTGCCTGAATCCTAGCATCAAAGGATGCTAGGCAGCATGAGGTGCCTGAATCCTAGCATCAAAGGATGCTAGGCAGCATGAGGTGCCTGAATCCTAGCATCAAAGGATGCTAGGCAGCATGAGGTGCCTGAATCCTAGCATCAAAGGATGCTAGGCAGCATGAGGTGCCTGAATCCTAGCATCAAAGGATGCTAGGCAGCATGAGGTGCCTGAATCCTAGCATCAAAGGATGCTAGGTAGCTTGAGGTGCCTGAATCCTAGCATCAAAGGATGCTAGGTAGCTTGAGGCGCCTGAATCCTAGCATCACAGGATGCTAGGTAGCTTGAGGCGCCTGAATCCTAGCATCAAAGGATGCTAGGCAGCATGAGGTGCCTGAATCCTAGCATCAAAGGATGCTAGGTAGCTTGAGGCGCCTGAATCCTAGCATCAAAGGATGCTAGGTAGCTTGAGGCTCCTGAATCCTAGCATCAAAGGATGCTAGGTAGCTTGAGGCACCTCGATCCTAGCAGCGAAGCATGCTAGGCATTTTGAGGTGCCTGCATCCCAGCAATGAAGGATGTTAGGCCGCTTGAGACGCCTATATCCTAGCAACAAAGGATGCTAGGCAAGTTGAGGCACCTGCATCATAGCAACGAACGATGTTGGGCATCTTGAGACACCTGCATCCTAGCAACGAAGGATGCTAGGCAGCTTGAGCCTGCATCCTAGCAACAAAGGAAGCTAGGCAGCTGCAGTCACCTGCACTCCTGCCACCTAGTGTGCTTTGTTGCTAGGTCGCAGGTGTCTTTAATAGAGCTCATTTGCACTGTATACTGTTGCAGGTAAACATTAACACAAATGTGGCATTCGTACAGCATAAAATACTGTCCATACGCAGTTCTGTGGACACAGTTTTTTTTCTTGTTTTACGAATCTGAACACAGCATGTTTACCAACCTTTTTGCAGCTGTACAATGGCCCATAGATCACAGTACACCTGCATTCAGATTCTGAAAATCATTTCTGTTCTGAGAAAAACACTTTTTTTGTGTAATAGCGGTGTGCATAAGCCCTTAGCCATGTAAAAGATGAGGAAGTTTGAGCACAGGGTGCAGGACATCAGTTGTGTAGGTGTGTGTGGGCTGTGGTAGGAGTGTAATAAACCTTGTGATGAACAGATAGCTGAAATTTCCAGTGTTATGGCAGCCTGTGATGTCTGACTCTGTTTTCACAGTTTCTGTTTAGCTAAGTGTGAGCTATTGTTTTATTTTATCTGCCATTTCACAGGCTCCCTGCACTTGATGCTTCCTGTATGTTTTACGGCCACAGACTTCTTTTTAAAACATCGCAAGCTAAATCGAGCCTATGCAATGCGACATGATGAGGCCGGGCGACAAACCCGCTTATTGTGTTACATTGTGGTTATGTATGTCATTGTATATCTGTGCCTTTTTTCTTTCTTTCTTTATTTTCTATTTTTATTTCTTTGCTGTTGGGGTCTATGTTGGACCCACTTTAGTCGCTTAAATGTTCTTGTGTAAATGTGACTATTTGTGAAACTAGAAAAATAAAGATTATACAAAAAAAACAAAACATTGCAAGCTTGTGCAAAACTGCTACAGAGAACTGGACATCTACCCGAAACCTTGATAAAAAAAGGAAAGTGTTAGCCGTTTCAAGCAAGGTGCACACGGAAGGGCTTTATACAGTACAACAGCAAAATGTTTTCCAGCACACTCACCAGCCAGCATGCATTGCTTACCTGCCAAACAGACCCCCTCCATCGCTGCACTCCTCCTCCCTGGCGTTTCCATCTGTTGCTCAGTCCTCTTTCCTCTTTGATTGGCTCTAATGACTTAACTCCCACACGCGCACGGGAGTTACTTAATCTCGGCATGCCGGATCTGTGTGCTGAGGTATGATTGTGTGGCTTAGCGCACAGAAGAAAAAAAATTGCTGACAGAAAGAAGCTTGTATGGCAGAAGTGACTGACATTGTCTCTTCTGCCATATGAAGCCTAACAATGACCAATTTATTAGCTTGACTTCCGCTTTAAGTCTGGCAAAACCAAACACCTTAAAGTCCAGAAAACAGCATGTATTCTTATAAAACTGTATACATGGATGTCTTAGAGAGCATTGGCATTTGACAACATTAAAATAAACACTTGCACTTCTCACTCGGAAGTAGAGCCGAGTGAGTTGGAGCCAGCTGTTCTGAAACGTGATGAATGTAATTTCATGGGCAAAACTGAAAGAAATACTTTGCTGGACAATATAAATTTGTTTGATCTGGATTTATTATTGAAAAATGTTTGAGAGAGCTGATTGGTTACAATGCACAGCTGCTCCAGATTCTGTTTGCTCCAGTCTTAGAAAATGGCCTCCTTAGTTTTTCAAGTGTGCATGCACTTTTTTTTTTTTAAACTTAACCTGTGTGAAGTTACACATACCCTTGTGGAGACGGGTTCCAGGAGTCATTTTAAAAGTATACTCTGCTAGCGATATGAATAAAGTGTCATAATGTACTAGAGTCATATGACAAAGTTGTGTCTGGGTCACAAGACTTTGCACTTTCATAAATGATGACCAGATTTTAGGTTACAAGAGGCAGATCAGTGAAATGTCCTTACTAGACCTACCCCGAAAGTAAGACCTAGCACTATTTTTCAAGATTCCTGTAATATAAGACCTACCCTGAAAATAAGACCTAGTTTGGTGATAGCATGTGAGGGGGAACTTGAAGAGCAGGAGAGATGGTATCAGCCTGCAGGGACATACTGTATTAAGGGGATGACAGGGGACTCCCTCCGCCCAGCGCAGTGACAGGGAGCACTCCAGTACCATACTGCACCAAATGCTGTCCCCCTGAAGGCACTGCTTAATGTAATGGTACTGTACTGTGTACCGGTAAATGGTACCTTACTTTACCGCGCTGTCTGATGTCCCCACTGCTGCAACGTTGGTACCACTGTCCCTGATGGCAAAAGAAGCCGGCGCTGTAGAAAGCATGCTGCGGCGGCGGAGGGAGCAGAGCCGCATTAGCCGATATTGTATCGGATTGTTGTACATTTTGTTGCACATAAAAAAAAAAAGACATCCCCTGAAAATAAGACCTAGTGGGTTTTTTTTAGTCAAAAAAAATAAATAAGAGTGTCTTATTTTCGGGGAAACACGGTAGCTGCTTTGGGCTATACTTGCTGTTTGCATTGATGAAGCCAGTATGGGTCACCACCATTCAATATTTCTGTCAGCTTTTGGTGGAGGTGGTCATTCCTCCCCTGGATCTTTGATGACCTTTGGTAGCCCAGTGGAGTTCTCACCAGCATGGGCATGTTGACTTCTCCTTAGCTAAGGGCCTAGTGCACAAGGTAGGCAACCTTGGCACACAGGCTGAGGAACTACAGGTCCCATGAGTCATTACAAAACTCTGACAGCCACATGCATGACTCCCAGATACAGATGCATGAGAGAGTTTGTAGTTTCACCACAGCTGGCTTGCCAAGGTTGCTTACCCCTGGCCTAGCTTCTTAGGGCATCTGCAGAAGTGGGTTCTTTTTTAATACTCTTATGCCGTATACACTTGCGGGTAGAAAACACGGACACAGTGCAAATATGATTTGGCATTTTGATTGCAATGTCTGATTTACAGACAGCCAGTAGAAGGAAAATCTAAAGTTCTGTTTATGAATTACAGTATAGGCAAAAAATAAAATAAAAGCCCTTCAAAAGTTATTGTAAGGTAAACTTTACAGTAATAACCATAATCACTAAAAATAACCCTCTAGCTTTCTCTTTAAGACACCATGCTATTTACTTAAAGGGCACAGTGGATTTCAAAGGACTGTCGGCTGTACAGTTAAAAGGTCAGACTGATATTGGAAGAATTACTGTCAATGCTACAATGAAGCAAACAATGTCGCAGAATAAAACCCTCAAACGAGCACACACACACAGGGGCCGCCATGTTCGTCAGAGGATTGAAGGACACCAGGCCCTCAGTACAGCATTGATTTTCAGCTTGTGTAACTAAACCTCCAAAGAATACACTTAATGCTGTAGTTGACACTGCATTAAATAGCAGACATCACCTTTTAAATTGTTTTACTCCCCGCAGCCATTCAAAAAGCTTTGTGCCCTACGCTGACAATAGAGCACTATTATAATAGCAGGGAAGACTGCTGATTTAGAACATTGAAGAGGAAATAAACATAACAAATGAGACCTGTATTAAAAATTCAACAAAACAGCTTAGCCGTCCCCTGATGTAATCCATCAGCCTATAGAGCTGGAAAAAGGAAGAAATGTAAACTAGCTAGACACACGTTTTATAATGCTGTCTCACCTGATCATGTATACAGTATGTGTGTACTTAGATACAGTCAGCGCTGTACTTAGATACAGTCAGCGGAAAAAAGGATACAATTTTGCTTCAGGGAAACATTTTGGAATATGTCTCCCCAGATAAATGTTCACTGTATTGGATGTGATGACTCACAGGACCTTAGACCGCTAAAGGGAGCAGTCTAAGAGCCAGCCGGGATCGTGGGTTTGGGTGAGTACAATTCTGTTACTTTAGCTCCCTAGGCAAAAAGAGGCACTTAAGGATTAAGATAAGATTTGATTTGCCTCAAGCAGACCCCTC
>NW_017306825.1:90982-105964 GCF_000935625.1 Nanorana parkeri | reverse complement strand
ATACCAATGCAAACTAAGTTTAAAAGCAATACATGTACTTATAGTTACATGCCTCTTACGTCTAATGTTTTCTCCATTGTATGTGGCCTATATCCAACCCCAACCCCGCCCCCATAGTTTGGAAACACATTCCACCTTTTTTTTCTTCTTAAATAACATCAGTGGCTGGCTTCTTCCTTCTCTACCAGCTCACCAATCACACATGCGCCAGATAACGCTCATGTGCCGTAAGAGATCTAAACACAGTTTTTTTAATTTATATGGTCCCATAGTGTGAGGAGTTATGAAGGTGATGTTTCTAGCACTATGGCTAGTAATATATATAAAAAAAGGCTTTTTTGCAGAGATTGTATTTATTTATTTACAGTATTACAGGCATTTATATAGCTCTGACAGTTTAGATAGTGCACATGCACATCAGTCCCTGCCCTCCAGCTTACAATCTAAGGTCTCTATCTCGCATACATACATACATACATACATACATACAGGGCCAAGAGATCTTACAATTTGTAAACAGGATCTCCCTGGAAGGCACTGATGGTGTACGTATTCCAAGTGGCACCTGGCTGGCTATATCACCAGTGCCTCCCTTTACCAGGAAGCGAAAAGCAAATAACTGCAAGTAAACAAATAGCTTTTATGTGACTTGCCAAATAGGTAAAAACTTACCTGTGTCTCCATCGCTCGCTCCCGTCTGAAGATTCTCAAGCACCCATGTAGAATGATGGGGCGAGCGCATGCGCAGTAGAGATCTTCGGCTGGGAGAAGAGGAGAGGCACAGTGTAAGTCAATGCACGCAGCCGGTAGTGTGCATGAGGGCAGACACCGTAAGACCCGAGGAGTCTGCTCTGGATCAGAGACCGGCACTAGCGCTGAAGGTGCTCCTGAAAACTACAGGAAAGTAGATGATTGGATCAAGAGGCATCATTAAAGGTAAGTCCTTAAAGCAGCATTGAGGGGGGGTGGGGGGCTGTGACTTTAATGTCACTTTAAGGAAACTTATAGATCGGCTGCAAGCACCTGCGCTTTTCACATTTGGGGAGCAAAGTTCTGCTTTATATCCAGTGAAATGCAGTGACTTATACGAGTTACATTTAGAATGCATTCATTATTTTTTAAGTAAATATATAACTGCATTCTTTGCTTTTTTAATATCTGCAAGAAGCTGAGCTTTAAAGCTGCGTTAGTCTTGGGGGAAATGTATGTGCCTGGGTCACAGGCAGCAGGTACATTGCCTCACTCAATAAAAGAAAAAAATGTTTGGGCAGAGTTTTTATTGTTATCCATAAAACTAGATTATCAATAGGGGCGAGGAGACTTATAGTTCCCAACACCCCCACGGACACCAGCTGTTTCAGACCCGATGCTGGGTAGATGGAATACTTCAGAATAACTGACTTTTTATGTGAACCCTTTAACAGGCAGCCAGTGTAAATCTGTGTCTTTACCTACTATGACTTTCCACATCAAGGTGTATCTAACTGTATAAAATGCATGAGCATGCCGGAAAGCTAAAATAATGAGCTGTGCATGCTAATGGCCTAATAGATTTACATTGTATATGTGCTGTGACTAGCCTCTTACTGACAGCCAAGGTACCATTAAAAGTGTTACAAGATCACTTTGACTCCCTACTGATGATCACTGTCATTTTAAACTGATTTAACAAAAAACACTGCACTATCTCTATTACTATAAACCTCTAAGTGCATATACTTAGTGACAATTATACAAAATGTTCACTCCAACTTATATATATATATATATATTAGTCCATATATAGGAATCTACCATATTTCTATTACCTAATGTGTATCTTATAAAATCATATAAAGTCAGGGCTTTTCCCCATAGTTCTCCTAAGGGTCACGGGAGAACACAAACTAGCGCTCTCCCGTGACCCAAAGCTCAGTATACCGCGAGCTACAGCTCGCAGTATACTGAGACGCCGCAGCCGGGACGGATCCCGACAATACTGTCTGGATCTACCCAGCTGCGGGATTGACAGCCGGCTCTGCCCATCCAGAGGCAGAGCCAGCTGTGCCCGCCCCCGTCCGTTTCCCCAGTCAGTGCTGGAGGATCGGACAGGGGAGGGGGGGAATCCCTGCGGGGAGCCGTGAGTGACTGTCACAGCTCTCTGCAGGGATACATCGAGAAGTGAGCGAACGACGGTATGTGTTCGCTCACTTCCTGATCTACTGAGCCGACCTGTGACCATTTCATTGTCACACGTCGGCTCAGATTATGAGGCTGAGGGAAAATCATTCACCTCATAATTCTCCTTTTTAACTAAAAACATCCTACTATAAAACATGTATAATATTAGATTCAAGATCTACAACCCGCTAGACCCGATGGTACTATAGGTCATTGGGATCTTTAGGCTCATACATAAATTACCATTAACCCCTCATGATGGGTATTCAAATTAACACATATTCGTTATCTTACAATCAGCACTATATGTCATTGTAAACTAGTAGACCCGTAATTAAATTAACATAAGGTGGATCACTGGTGATTAATTGACGAGGAATTGAAGCACAGAAGTCACGAGTGATTGTGGAACTTTATATGCAATGATTATTTCACTCACTGATGTAATATAAAGAAAGGGAACACAAGGATTTCATCACATTAAAGTGACATTAAAGTCAAAAGTTTTTTTCCCTCCCATGTTAATGTTAGCACTTACCTTAAATGATGTCTCTTAATCCGATCTTCTTTCCTGGAGGCTTCATCTGTCCCTCCAGCGGTGCGGCAGCTCTCCGAACCAGCGGTGTCTGCATGCGGGTGCACGCGTCCATAGACTTACCTTGCGTCCCTGCTCGTCTCCCTGCCGAGAATCTGAACTGCGCCCACCCCAAGATCCTTTGCGGCCGCACGAGCAGTTGCCGATTCTCGGCGCGGGAGCGCGCAGCGATAACGAGGTAAGTTTAAACCGCTGATAAGCGGGTTTTTTTTTTTTTTTTACTTTTTGCCTATATCTACTGCTTCTCTGTAATCATTATTACTTCAGTAAATCTATTTTTGTAAATACTAGCATTGTCAGGCCTAGAATGTGACATGATATCAACTGCTTGCTATTCCTTGTACAGCAGAGCTCAGAATGGAAGATAGAGAAGCAGCACGGATGGAGAGGAGCCAATCAATTGTGCTGAAGTACTTTAGACTTTAAGGAAACATGCTGATAGGCAGAGAGAGCAGAGTGATAGGGGGATGAGCTCATTGGTCTTCTGCTTTCCCTGTCCAGGCACAGGCTAGGGATAGGACAAGACCTGTAACTGTTACTTAATTGCAGCAGAGAAAAACACAGTATCCTCTCCTGCCAGACAGGGTTGTGTTGGTTGGCGGAGCTGTGTAAATCTCAAATACAAATGGCTCCCATGTGTATTACCTGCGTATTTACTTTTTTTTTCTAGTTCAGCTTCAGAGAACCTATACCAGAAATACAGGGGCAGCCATTGCTCATCTCTTTCTGAAAGGATCGGGATTTCTGTCTTTATATTGCTGCTTTCTTGTTTTGTTTAGTGGCTTGGAACAGGCGTGGAACAAATGAATGGGAACATCAGGAGCCAGTCTGTCCAATCCAGGGACCAGCAGGATTTTGTTTTAGAAACCAGCTCCATTGACAACAACTAGAGAAATCGTCAAAAGTTAGGCACCAGCAGTTATTTTTCCGGAGCATTGGTGACCTGATTTTTCACTCAACCTCCTAGTGTGAGCCGACGTGTGACAATGAAACTGTCACACATCGGCTCTATAGATCGGGAAGTGAGCGAACACATATCGTCACTCGCTCACTTCCCGATCACCTCCCTGCAGAGAGCAGTGACTGTCAGACACCGCTCCCCGCAGGGATTCCCCCCTCCCCTTTCCGATCCTCCAGTGCTGCCTGGAGGAACAGATGGAGGGGGGGCGGGCAGCTCACTGTCACTCACGCAGCTGGGTGGATCTCAACAGCATTGTCGCAATGAGCAGAATAAAACTCAATCCTTGCAGCAGGGCAACCCCCACACTGCAAGGGTTAAAGAGGAACTTTACCCATATTGTCAAAATAACAAGAAAGTTACCTTTAGAAATGTTTAGTAATGACAATCTACAACCAGATACTTCTAGATAATTGGCGGATTTTTATTCTTTGCATTCCTTATTTCTCTTTTCTATTCTTCTCACAGTGGCCATTTTTACTAAGGGCAGGTTACTAGATCCCACTTTACTTCCTGGAACTCTGGCATATGTGACTAGGACATGTGACCATGCACATCATCTCAGGGGAGGAAAATGCCTCTCCCTGAGATCTCGTGCAATTTTAGATGAGATTCCCATCAACGCTTGGACACAATTACATCATTTGTGCCAAAGTGGACCAGGAAGTAGAAAGAAAGAAATTAAGTAAAATAAAAATGTGTTTGTTTAGCTAATGAATGTAAGATGATTTCATATCAGCATGCAGCGCTACACGCAGATGTGATTTTTAATCAAAGGGGGTAAAGGTCCACTTGAAGTGCTTGTTTTCGACTTGTTAGACTGGTCCCAGCAGCCTTTTTCCCCCTTTGCTGTGGCGGTGCAATGTCCCTCAGCATCCTCATGTCCAATACACTGTATTTGGCGCAATAATGCACAGATCCTTAGACCGCCAGATAGGAAGGGGAGAGAGGCTGCAGGGATCAGTCTAGCAGCCAGGCGGGACTGAGAATTCAGTAAGTATATTTTTTTTAGACAAATGAATACTTAACCCTTGCAGCGCTGGGGTAGCTCCACTGCAAGTTTTCTTCTGCCCCGGACTTCTTTAAATTCTCCCAGCCATGAAAGGGTTGAGAATGAATGGATGAGAGAATCAAGAGAATTAGATTTGGGCAACGGAGAGCTAGGGGGTGATTTACTAACCTAAACACACGCACGCACCAGGTGCGTGTGCATTTTTACACAGCAAAACGTATTTATCAACCAAACACGAGCAACGTGTCACATTTTCACGCCGTTATGGCTAGTTTTTATGTATTTACGTACGTGCGCGTCATGTAGCATGCGCCATAGGCTACACGCCGCTCTAATAGCGGCATGCAAGTCTCTAAAAGCATATTTCCACTAATGCCATATATGGAAAAATCATGCACATGATGCATATATAATGCTGCTTCACAGTTTAGACAAAAATGGTTAGCTCATGCATTTACATTCCTGCATTCATCAACGCAAGCAACACAACATAGAGCTAATTTACACAACATCACCTTGCAATTCATGCAGGGCTTTGCACAACACACCTGCTGGGTGTGTACACACTACAAAGGTGTCTAGATTCCACCAATAGATCATGCTGGGAGGGAACACACTACAGAGGTGTATACATGTTCGTGGTGTGTTTTATAAGGTTAGTAAATCAACCCCCTAGTGTGCATTAAGTTTTGTAAATTCACTTGTCATTATTCTGGGTAGAGCGAAGTTCAGCTTGACACAGCAAAAGCCTCTCACTCTGTGTAAATGTATAGCTCATTTCCAGTCCCTCTGTAAATCCTGACACATTTGGCATATTTTTTTTTTTTTTTTTTTTTGTAATCTTACTGGTGGTTTGAGCTTCGCGAAGGCCCAATTTCAAATTAACAAGCCTGTTAGGATTGCCATCTGCACCCTTAGCCCTCGCTGTTACCAGACTCAGGTCTGTTGTTATTAGGGTTGCACAGATACCAAGTACAGTACTCGGTACAAGTACGAGTACATGTACCGATACTTTTGAGCTCCAAGACTAGACTAGAGAAAAATTCAAAAATTAGGAGGAAGTTGTCATTTGTAAGGAGCACACGGAGCTCCTGGGATTTGTACATCTCTGTTTTAATGTATGATTTTGTTTTTATAAATATAAATAAAGGGATGCACAGATACCAGTTTTGCGAGTACGAGTACTGGTACTTGCCGAGTACTTACAAGTACGAGGACTGATACATTTTTGTTTATTGTCATGTGACAGTTTTTCTAAAACAATAAAGACTAATGATTTCAGGACAGTGGTGGAGCGCCAGAGCCAGGTCCCAGCTGCAACCGCTGCAACCCTGGTAGTGCTCATAAAAATGCCAAGTATCTGCACTGGTACTCGAAAAGTATGTGTGCATCCCTAGTTGTTATCTAATTTTCCCTTTTTGTAGTCACATGAAAGCCTGTTTAAGATTATTCCCGGAGAAATAAGAGCATTTTTGTATTAGTAGCATAGAACAGCTTTGTGCAGCAGGCATTTTGAAAAGTAAGCATGGTTCAGACCCACGGCTTAGTTGGGTTTTTGGTTTATTAAGGATGCTGGTAGTAAAATAATGAAAGTATATTAAATGGAACAGATATTTGGGGGAAAGGATGCTTTACGTTGAATATAAAAAAAAAAAAAAAAAAGATATAATCTATGTAGTGGGAGTTTTAAAATGTAGATTTAAAAATGTTATACACACAGTGTCAACCTTCTGCTCACTTCACGCTCCACCTTTTTGCTGTCCGCTAGGAAAAAAAGTGTAGCCAAGACAGGCATATAGTCTACAAAGGATGGCAGACAATGAGACATATGGCCATTACAGATCTTTTCAGTAACTTGCTTTATCTATGTGTGGTATAATGAGCACTTACATTTAGGGCCCTAGGGGAGCCCAGCACCAATTTTATTAAGCTGTGTACTTTTTTTTTTTTTTTAAACAAAAGCCGTATATTCCTGGAGTGGGTTTACCCCAGTGCTCCCTTGATATGTGTACATTTAATCCAAGTACCCCAAAATGTTTTTTTGTTTTTTTAACAACTCATTTTTAACACAAGAATAAGGATCTTTATTTAATCCATGCGTCTGTTATTCCCAAATCTCATTGGATTTAGCTTGGAGAAGTAAAGCCAAACTATTTTGTTTGGGGGTTCAGAGAAGTACATTTACTAATGGGCTTATGCCTGCTATAAGGTGACAATATTGTGTGGATGCACTTCGGCTGCGCCTCTCTGTGCCAGATCAGTGGTCACATGATTGGTCAGATCTCAGTGTTAAGGTGGCCATACACTTTACAACCCTCACAAGACTTTCATTTTGCGAGGGTTGTAAAGTAATTTAAAAAACGTACGATCATCGCAAGCCCGCCCCGCTGACTGCAGTGCTGAACGCGCAGTGTGCGCGTGCGCACACCGGCCCGTTCCGCAGTTGTCGAACAAGCACGCCACTAACCCGCCGAGAATCGTACAATTTTTCCAGGATGCTTGTTCGACGGTTTTCCAGCCTGCTTGTTTGACGGAAGACTTGCGACCGTACAGTAGAAACGGTCACACGCCTTCCATACACTTTGCGATTATCGTATGATCGCGGGATTTCCCGCGATAATCGTACAGTGTATGGGCACCTTTTAGAGCCGGCATGTGACAGTTGCGGTGTCCCACGCCAGCTTTAGGACCGTCGCACCATCAGGAGTGTGTTCCAGTTCGTTTGGCCACTGGAATGCAACCCGGCCGGCCCAATTTTTTGGGGGGCGGGAGGGGGCGTGGCGTTGTGATTGCCAGCACCGAACTCGTGGCACATTAGTGCCTGCGTCCTGGTCCAGTGGGATCTGCAAAAAATAGGGTTTGCAGCATTTTTTGCAGATCGCACTGAACCGGAATGGAGGCACTAATGTTTAAACCATTGAAGCCAAAAAAACTGAGCCGGCCGGTTGCGTTCCAGTGCATTCCAGAGGTGGAACGTCCGGGAACGCACTGTTGATGGTGTGACTGGGCCCTTAAGTAGCATGAAGAGCATTTTTTATGCTCCCCGCACTTCTCCTTTAAATCAGAGCTCCAGAAATTATCTTTTTTGTCTTGATCTTTTTAGATTGGTCCAGCTTGGCTCAGTGTAATAATCTATATCTGATATGTGTCTTCCCCTCTGCACACTGAGCTCAGCACCGCCAACTTTCGAAGTACACTGTGAGGGCAATTTATCAAAACTGGTGCAGACAAAATCTGGAGCAGTTTCCCAGGGCAAGCATCAGCTTCTCTCTTCAGTTTAAGTTAAGATTTGAAAATGTAAGAGAGAAGCTGATTGGTTGCCGTGCACAGTGACTCCAGATTGTCTGCTCTAGTTTTGATAAATTCCCCTCTGTAAATTTGAGTAAATTTGAGGCCTTTTCTGATTGGATTCAGTGGAGATTGTCATCTGCCCCTCCTCCCCACCTTGGCCAATGAGAGAATGCTTTGTAGGGCTGCAACAACTAATCGACATAATCGATTATAATCGATTATTGAAAAAGTTGTCAACTTTTTCAATAATCGATTAATCGGCTTTTGATAAGGTGCCCCTGTCCACAGCTCCACACACGTTGCGCCTCTGCCAGACCCGCCCGCATCCATGCTACACACGCCGCACCTCCTCCCCGCCTCACGCTCACCGCCCGCCCACATCCACGATCGGCACAGGGACGCGGGGAGAAGTAGTAAGGAGGAGAAGGTGTGGGGGGTGGATGACAGCGGCAGATAGACAGGCCCGATCTCAGAAGCAAGTTGCTGGAAGACTGCTCAGGTACGCCTGCACTTTCCCACACATGGTGCTCTATAATGTATTGCTGGGATTTGTATTCCTCTGTAGCTGATGGTACATTGTGCTGTACTGTATATTATACAGAGCAATGTACCATCAGCTATAGAGGAATACATTATACACTGTATGTATAATGTATTGCAGGGATTTGTTGTATTCCTATATAGCTGATGGTATTCTGCATTGCGCTGTATAGAGGACTACAAATCCCAGCAATAATACATTATACAGCACAATACCACCAGCTATAGAGGAGTACAACAAATCCCAGCAATAATACATTATACAGCACAATGCCGAACACCACCAGCTATAGAGGACTACAAAACCCAGCAATAGTACATTATACAGCGCAATGCAGAATACCGCCACCTATAATGCATTATTGCTGGGTTTTGTAGTCCTCTATAGCCGGTGCCATTCTGCATTCATTCAATTTTACACTTTTAATTTCACTATATTGCACACCACACTTTTTTTTTTCTTTTTTACTTCCACCGCTCCAAGTTTGCTCCTGTGATGGACGACAATCGCAATACAAACTAGCAGTCCCATCAATGGAGCCGTTTTTTTAAACTTTAATTTTAATTTTCTATCCGATTAACCGATTAATCGAACTTAATAATCGGCTAACTAATCGATTTTGAAAATAATCGTTAGCTGCAGCTCTAATGCTTTGTATTGAAAAAAATTACAAGGCTTTCTCTGAATGGCAGTGGGGCTGAGCGAAAAACTCCCTGTGGTTAGTGTGCAGAGGGGAAGCTGCTCACTCAAAACAAGGGACAATGTTCCACTGTAAATACTTTTGTAAGCTCTAATATGTCGAAAAACCACCCTTCCAGTGGGCAAAAAACATGTATGGAATTGTGTAGGGCAGCCTTTCTCAGCCAGGGTGCCTTCTGACTTCCTTAGGGGGCGCCTTGAAATTTTGTGACGGTACAACTCTTATGTGAGATGTAAAAGGGGGGAACCCTGATGTGAAAGGAGGGAACTCCAATCTGAAAAAAGGGCACTCTGATTGAAAAGGAAGGCTATTTATGTCAAGGAGGAATCTAATGTGAAAGGGCGGATTCTTATGTGAAACGGGCACTCTGATGGGAAGAGGGGCTCCTGATTTGATGTGAAGGGAGAAACCACATTTTTTTTTTTGTGTGGACCCCCCCTAAAAACCACTACATTTTGGACTGGGGTTACATGAGATTTTGCATATGTTTAAAGGGTGCAGTGATTCAAAAAAGGTTGAGAAATGCACATTTTGGGTGACCCAGATAAATACAGCCTGGCCACTCCTACTCATAATTTCTGAATGTGCTCCATGTGTCACTTACAATCATACAATGGTGAGAGCTGGCAGACGCACAGCATGACTGCCACTTACGGCCTGGTGGTAAGAGGCAAAAAAATATTCTGGGTGAAGATGAAAAGTTGTTCTACAGGCTATACTTGGAGACCTGACACTTCTGCTACTAGATGTTATAGAAACAATTTTGTCTGACGTTCTTTAAATAATATGGACAAGTCATCAGATTAGCATCGTAGATATTTTTGGTCTTCATAACCATTTTTAAATATACATAAAATATATTCTATATTCAGAATCTCCAGCTTTAGAAACAGGGTCAGCACCACCGTTTTATAAAAGAGGCAAAAAAAAAAAAAAAAAATCTAATTAGCCTTTAAACATAAAGATCTAAAATTGGCATCTTCCAGCCAGCTGGTGCATGCATGCTAATTGGATTGCTATGATTTCTAAAAGTTGCTGCAACTGGGCATCTCTAACTAGATGTGCGGAACAAGTTTATCTTCCGGTGATTAGCAAACAGCATGACTAATGCTTAGCGCCTCATGCAGACAGGCTGAATGTCAATTATTTGGAGACCTTTTGGAAAAAATTAAAATGATTTTTAAGGCTGCATGGTAAGTCAAATGTAACTCTCAGAGGTCAGTGTAACTGGGGGCTAATTATGACAGTTTAATCAATATTCTGGTGCTGCACTTCCCTCTCCTTTAAAAATACCTGCATTGAGTTCTTATAAGCTGAATATATGCTGCATGTTACTCTATAGTAGTAAACGCTGGTTATTTCATATTGCTGGTAGCTTTTGTTTTTAACCTTGTTTTGTGGCATGGCTGGAAATTGGCATTAAAGGGTTATTAAACTCTCCCCTTGGTTTGCATATATCTACTGCTAGCAAGCAGTAGATATATGCAAAAACATTAAAGGAGAACTATGAGGTGAGTGAAAGTCACTCATCCTCATAGTTCGAGCTGACCTGTGACAATGAAACTGTCGCAAGTCGGCTCAATAGATCGGGAAGTGAGCGAACATTTACCGTCGCTCGCTCACTTCTCGATCATCTCCCTGCAGAGAGCCGTGACTGTCAGTCACGGCTCCCCGCAGGGATTCCCCCCTCCCCTCTCCGATCCTCCAGTGCTGACTGGAAGAACGGATGGGGGAGGGGGCGGGTACAGCTGGCTCTGCCTATATAGAGGCAGAGCCAGCTGTCACTCACGCAGCTAAGTGGATCTCGACCGTAATGTCGGGATCCGTCCCGGCTGCAGCGGTCTCGGTATACCGTGAGCTGTAGCTCGCGATATACTGAGCTTTGGGTCAGGAGGACGCTAGTATATGTCCTCCCGTGACCCTTAAGAGAACTATGGTGAAAACACTTACCCCATAGTTCTCCTTTAAAAAAAAACAAAAACTTTTCCAAAGGTTTAAAACGTACCTGTGTCTCCGCTGCACACTCCTGTCAGAACATCTGAAATTTCGCAAAGGATCTTGGGGCGGGAGCATGCGCAATTCAGATCTTCAGGCGGGAGACGAGGAGAGACACAAGGTAAGTCAATTCTGCAGCGTGCACCCGCACAGACTCCATGGGACAGGAAGTACTAGGAAGAGAGAGGAGACAGCGCTGGATCGGAGACCGGCACCAGCGCTGGAGGGACTACTGAAAACTACAGGAAAGAAGAAGATGATCGGATTAGGAGGCATCATTTAAGGTAAGTCCTCACATTAGCATTGTGGGGGGAATTTAGTCTTTAATGTCACTTTAAATGATCAGTTTACCCAAAACTGGTATTTCTGCTTTGCTTGAATGTTAGTGCGTTGAATCGGTCACCTCCACCTTCTGTCTCTTGTGTGATCTTGGAGATATTCTCACAACCATTAAAAGGGAAAACAAGAGATTCTATCATCGTTCTAGAATTTCTTGTGTTGAGATTTCATTATGCTGTGCACAGATTCAAGGCCAGATGCAGCAAAGCAGCTCGAAGAATAACCGAGCCTCCTCCAAGTTGCACAGTAGGTAGGTCGTTCTTTTCTTTAAAAGCTTATTTTTTTCCGTCTGTGAACATAAAGCTAATGTGACTAACCAAAAAGCTCCATTTTCTTCCATTCATCAAAAAGACATTCTCCCAGAAGCATTTTGGCTTGTCAGTATGCATTTTTGAAATTTTCAATCTGGAATGTTTACATTTTTGTTTCAACAGTGGAGTCCTCCTGAGTCTTCTATCTTTGAGCTCAGTGTCACTCAAAAAGCGACAGATGGTGTTATCAGACACTGATGTACTTTGACCTTGGAGTGCAGCTTGTATCACTTTCTCTACCATTCACTATCCTTCTGTTCAATCTGGGGTCGATTTTCCTGTTGCAGTTACGTCCAGGGAGGTTGGCTACGCTGCAATATTATTTGCAACTGTAGTCACAGGAACATCAAGCTGATTGGAGATGGTTTTACAGCCATTATCTTTGACATGCTGTTCTTTTAATGTAAAATTTCACATTTACTGATCTGGGCAGCCTAGTTTGTAGGGTCTGCCGATTTACTTAAAAAGAATGCAATTTTAAAGCTATCCTCAGGTGAAAACGAGCGCTTGATTTTCATACAGGGAACCTGGCGTACTTGTTCAGTACTTTACTTTTTTATCCAGACATTGCTGCAGTCCACCATTTTCTTTTTGCATGGTATCTGCTGATCATAAAGCATCCCTGCTCTGTGATGCTGAAACTGCCCTGCAGGGTTAAGATGGTTTAAACCCCCCACTGAGCCTTTAAAGAAGAACTCCAGGCAAAATCTGTATTAACCCCCGCACTGCAAGGGTTAAGTGCTTGTTTTGGTCTAGGGAGGAAAATAAAAAAAAGTTATACACACCCGATCCTTGGATTCTACTTGCTCTTAGACCGATCCTTCCAACATCCCTACCCCTCGACAGTGGTCTAAGGTCCCTGAATCATCACGTTCTATACAGTGTGTGTATAGGACGTGAGGACGCCGAGGGGGTCATACCATCACTGGGGTGTAGACAGACAAAAGGGAGCATTTTCACAGCCAGCCATCTCGGAGGATCGGGTGAGTATATCTTTGTTTCTCCTTAGACCACCTTAGACTTTGTTCCTCCTTAGACCAAAACGAGCAGTTAGCCCCACTGCAAGAGTTAATAAAAAGTTTGCCCGGAGTAAAGGGTGAATGTGATTGGTGATATGGGAGGCTGAGAGCGAGCAAGTGTAATTATTCTCCTCCTTCTGCTGAGACTGTTAGATTGCCTGTGAAATCTGGCTGCAGTCTATTCCAGAGAACTCAGGTGAAGGTAAACAGAGTAGTCTTTCTGATTGTAGCACAGTATGCATTTACTGGATGGCTTTAGGCCTCATTCACATGGGAAAAGTCTGGCACGTACAGCTCCGTGCACGGCCGTATCGGGCAGCTCCCGGAAAGGACAGGTGCTGTGTGTAATTAGTACGCAGCCCCTGTCCTTCTCTATGGGAGTACGCGGCTGTACGCGGCCCTACGCTCACCCCAAGTGCAGGTCCTTATGGGTGCGGGTGTCCCGGCTCGGACGCAGACAGAATCCATCCCGTCAGCGTACGAGTACGTACACCCACGCATGCACAGACGTGCAGGGCGGCGTATGGCCGGGTACTCCCATAGAGAAGGACAGGGGCTGCGTACTACTAATCACATGCAGCACCTGTCCTTCCCGGGAGCTGCCCGATACGGCCGTGAACACAGCACAGAGCTGTACGTGCCGGCCTTTTCTGGTGTGAATGAGGCTTTAGTAGTTAATTTTTTTTTTAAATTAAGAAACATGATATGCACAATGTGGGTTCTTCCTATCACCTGGCAAAGACAGCAGTATTTCTGCCCTGGTTTTGTACTAATCATTTACAAGGAAAATGTAGATGAGCACAACAAATGTTTACAAAAACAAAGCTCTTGATGCTCTATTGAGTCAGAGAATGCTAATGAATGCTATTGAGAAATGCATAATCATCAATCCACTCCCAATAATAAAAGTTAGGATAATGAATGTCATTACATCATCAAATTGCTAGATTTGGGCTAGACAAATCCCATGAGCCAGGTAGCACTGCATTGGTGCATAATCTTAGGAGCCTTTTCTATTCTCAATAGAAGTGTTTTTTCCCTGGCTCTTAGATTTGACTGACTGGCTTCTGAATTTTAAATGAGTTTGTCCATCTCGGAGGTTGTTTATTTGAATATGTATAACCATCCTGAGTAAATACTTCATGCTATTTATTACAGTTTCCAATTGTCATCAAACTAAACTAGGGGTTTTAACTGTAAGTATCCACAGCTTTGTGGATAGGGTATGGGACCAGAATGTCTGAATAATTAAAAAAAATAGAATGCTCCTGTATTTTTAAAGAAGAAATCAAATTGAAGAAATTGTTCATTGTTTCCATGTTTAATATGCAGAACCAACAGTGAAAATGTTACTAATTGTAGCTAGTTTGTGTATTTGTGAATGATAAAAGCCTTATATTCTTTTCACCAAAAATTTATTGTTTTTCAATACAAGTGTAACATAAGCATATAAAATGAGACCAATAGGCTGATGCAGAAGCTGGCCAGTAGCATAATCATGATCTAACTGCTGAACTGTCTCTCTAGCAAAGGATTGTTGTACAAATATGCACAATGACTTCAGACAAACGTTTATCTGGAACAGATCTGCAAACGCAATGCAGTGCATTTTTTTTTCTGTGACTTTTGCTGCGTTACGGTGCTTTTTTTCCCTGCTTAAAAAGGGCTTTCAGGTGTGTTCCAATGCGTGTTTGCGCGTTCCGGTGCTTTCCAGACCAGAAAGAAATCAGACATGCAGCAGTGCAAATCACATAGAGATACATTGGGATGCGTTTTTGGTCGAGGAGTTAGCTGTTCTGGTCTAGACAGAATTTGGACATCGTGTGAACAAGCCCTCTGAGGGAGGAAGAGGAACGGACCCTGGCTTATATAGTGATTGGTTGGGAAAATCCATCCAGCCATGCTCAGTTGGAAAGGGCCTACGTACAAACAAATTGTTGGATTGACCAAATGTTCTCTTATGTCTGTAGGCATGTGTAGGACTGACCATAGACATAATACAATCCTCAGCAAACTTGTGAATGATCTTTCCATAAGTTATGATCCTATCAAGAAGAAAAG